>NC_054702.1:8012640-8268812 GCF_016097555.1 Gigantopelta aegis | reverse complement strand
GAACTACCGGTTGTAATGTTTGTCCAATTAATTCACTATTATCAAATAACTATTCCCCACAGCTAATATACCTTACAATTTTGGCAATTGTACATTCTTATTAGAGTTCCCCTACTTTTTTGAAGAGTATATATTAAACACTAATAATGGAATAATGGATGTGTAAATACACAAAAATAGCCTAATGAATATGCATGCATATATATACACACACACACACAGACACAAGGCTAAGAACAAGTGTGCAAATAAATAGAAATGGTATCGGCTGCAGCTATAATGAATGTGCAAATAAATAGAACTGATATCAGCTGAAGCTTAATGAATGTGCAAATAAATAGAACTGATATCAGCTGAAGCTTAATGAATGTGCAAATAAATAGAACTGATGTCAGCTGAAGCTTAATGAATGTGCAAATAAATAGAACTGATATCTGCTGAAGCTTAATGAATTTGCAAATAAATAGAACTGATATCACCTAACGAGTATGCAAAACAATATAAATGATACCGCATCAGCTAATGAATGAACAATAGCAAGTAACCAGAAATGATATCAGCCTAATGAATGCCCAATTAAATAGAAATGAAACTAGCCTAATAAATGTTCAAATAAATATAAATATTAGCTTAATGCATGTACAAATGAATATAAATGATATTAATCTAATGATTTCATTTCAACTTATTTTCATGGTTATAACCAATTAAGGTTCAAGCACACTGTCCTGGGCACACACCTCAGGTATCTGGGTTAGTTGTTAGTGGTTACTGAGAGAGAAGAGGTTGTAGTGGTCTTACACCTACTCATCGAGTCGTTAAAACTGGCGACGACGAAATGAACGGCACGCCAACGTCACAATGCGAATTCATGACAGATTTGGCGGTGGATCGGTTATGGTGTGGGGTGGTATCACTATAACTGACAACCCTCTCCATAGTGTGCAAGGAAGGATCACTGGGCAGTACTACCGGGACAACATACTGACACCCTTTGTCGTCCCGTTTGCTAGGCTTGTGGATCGACGTTTTGTTTTTCAGGACCCGTGCTCACCGTGCACGAATCGTCAATGCTCAATGAGGTTGTAGTGGTCTTACACCTACTCATCGAGTCATTAAAACTTGCTCTGGGTGAGAGCCAGTACCGGGCTGCGAACCCTGTACCTGCAAGCCTTATGTCCGATTGCTTAACCACAACAACACCGAGGCTGGTATACTAATGAACGTGCAAACAGAAATGATACCACCCAATAGGTGTGAATATAAATAGAAATTTTAACAGCCTAATGAGTGAGCAAATAAATATACTAAAAGGCAAATGTTATTGTGACACACAAAAGACAAAGATAATTGATGATAAGTTTTTACTGCCGTGTATGAAACGTTATAATATGGAAAGAGAAATGTCCGAAGGTATGGAAACGAGCAATAGTCCATGAAAAGGGCGCACCTGCCATATGCAAATGAGCCACATCACTAGAGGGGGTCCAGAGCGAAGTTCACATAGTCAGTAGCGAGTGAGTCCACCTTGAGCACTGATACAGGCCTGGCATCGTCATCTCATTGAGTCACAAAACGCTGGAGAAAGTTCCTGGGAATGCCTCTTTCACAGTGAGGGGTTGTCACGGGTGGTCGGCCGCTACGGGGACGGTCCCTGTTTTGTTGATATCGTTGCCACAAGTGCCATATGGTGTTTCTGTTGACGTTGAATTGACGTGCGACGTCACTCTGAGAGGTCCCAGATTCAAGTATCCCTATGACTCACCATTTGTCATTTTCATTGAGGCGTGACATGACCAAATTGCATCAAACAGTTCACTAATGGTGTTTTTCTGACATTTGAACTTCTGAAGGCTGCACAGAGTGGCAATGATTTGCGACTGAATGTCTGGCCTTTTATAGTGAACACTGGACAGGATTTCTCCCGAATATTCCATGTTTCTTGCACACAGCATGCAATCGCTGCAACAACTGCTTGGTTGCATTGTTCGAGCTGTTTCATGCACATTTTCTCTGGTTTACATCCATAAATCCATTCACAAATTTATTACTCCAAACAATCCATGTCACAATAACGTTTGCCTTTTAGTATAAATATACATGTTATCAGCCTAATGAATGTGCAAGTAATAAAAATTACATCAGCCCAATGTGTGCAAATAAAAATAAATATAATTAACCTACCTCTTCTTCGTTTTCATTCATTTCTTGAACTAGGACAACAAATTTGTCTCCCTTGACCTCTCTAATGAACTCGCACCGCGAAAACCATCTGGCATGTTCGACGAATGGGTTGTCTCCCCGTATCCAGTTTCTAAGACCACCACCACAAAAGTAGCATGTTGTGCTATCTCGAGAATTTCCTACATAGAGAGCAGACAAGTGGCCTTTAAATTGACTCTGCACGACACATTTATGGCAGCCGACCCGCTACCGACCCCATCTTTAGTAGCATACTGCATTCTAGCAGCATGGTTCCCAGAACCGTACAACGTACCCTGCTTCTTACCCCTCGAAATATATGAAAGAATTTATAAGTCTAAAAGTGTAAATTTGCAATTTGTAAGTCTAAAAGTGTCCTTTTTACCCATGCGGAGAACACCCTACTATATTATTATTTCGCTGCCATCCCCAGTTATTTTAGACTACGGCCCTGGGTCCTTGTCATTTTAGATGTACTTAAACCTACATTCACTTCCTTTCCTGAGTTCTAATTATGTTGAAACATATCTAGAAATAATACTCGATATATGTACTAACCTGAAAAGAAGAAACCTGCTTCCCCTAGCTGCCGTGGAGTCTGGTTGTTTGGGTGTGGCCATCGTCCGGCGAACGTCAAAATACGTGTATCCAAATCAGCATACTTGGGATACTTCGGCTGCTGCCAGGTCCGTGGAGGTCTGTCTAAGTTCCTTGACAGCTGGACATTAGTGGATCTGACAGTGTCCGCCGTCGTCAGCCCAGCACTGGCTGCAACTGTCTGCGTGGTTCCGTGGCCCACGGTCAGATTACCGCCAGCTGTTGAAGGAGAGCCATACAGGTCGTTGTCTGTAATCGGCCTGTCGATCAGCAAACTCTCACTGCTATTAGCGGCATCGAATGAAGTCACCATCATGGCGGACTCCATGCTGGTTGTTGACGTTACTGGTATGGCAGATCCGGTACCAGTGGACGACGATGCCTGCACAGTGGGGTCAGTACTGTCAGTCTGTCGAGAAAGCAGGTTTGATAGTAAGTTTGGCGATACTCCGCTAATCCTTATGAGTCGACCACGGGCCTCTTCCTGCACCTCCACGGGGTGGTTCTCTTCCTGATTGAGGACGAATCTGCAGCCAGGAGACACCCGTCTGTGAATCTCCATGGGGTCATCTGTACGCCTCCATTTCCTGTGGGTCATCCCGCAGCTGTAGCAGGTCACCTGATCGTCCAGTCCACTGTGGTAGAATCCTGCAGCCGCCAGACGATTAGGCCAGGTCGAGGTGGAGGGGAATTCACCAAATGAAGCATACCGAACCATCTCATCATTGTATCTGGCATCACTGCTTCCGACATCACTGCTACTGGCATCACTGCTTCTGACATCACTGCTACTGGCATAACTGCTATTGTTATTACCGCTTCTGGCATCACTGCTTCTGACATCACTGCTATTGGCATCAATGCTATTGACATCAATGCTTCTGACATCACTGCTATTGGCATCACTGCTATTGACATCAATGCTTCTGACATCACTGCTATTGGCATCAATGCTATTGACATCAATGCTTCCGACATCACTGCTATTGACATCACTGCTTCTGACATCACTGCTATTGGCATCAATGCTATTGACATCAATGCTTCTGACATCACTGCTATTGGCATCACTGCTATTGGCATCAATGCTTCCAACATCACTGCTATTGGCATCACTGCTATTGACATCAATGCTTCCGACATCACTGCTATTGGCATCACTGCTATTGACATCAATGCTTCTGAAATCACTGCTATTGGCATCAATGCTTCCGACATCACTGCTATTGACATCAATGCTTCCGACATCACTGCTATTGGCATCACTGCTATTGACATCAATGCTTCTGAAATCACTGCTATTGGCATCAATGCTTCCGACATCACTGCTATTGGCATCACTGCTATTGACATCAATGCTTCTGACATCACTGCTATTGGCATCACTGCTTCTAACATCACTGCTATTGGCATCACTGCTTCTGACATCACTGCTATTGGCATCACTGCTTCTAACATCACTGCTATTGGCATCACTGCTTCTGATATCACTGCTATTGGCATCACTGCTTCTGATATCACTGCTATTGGCATCACTGCTTCTGACACAACTGTTATTGGCATCACTGTTATTGGCATTCCTGCTGCTGACATCACTGCTTTTTGCATCACTGATTCTGGCATCACTGCTTCCTGAGTGGCGACTTTCACAAGGCGGTAAATTGCTATCACTGCTGATATTGATAATTTTTAAATTAGTCATCATACAATTTGCTGGGTTGTCCAGGACTCTAGTTGTATTATTTTCTAAAATCTCTGGTCGATATTTGGGGGTTTTAGGTTCTGGGGATCTGTTTTCAGTTTGTAGGTTCTTCAGTAATGATTTGTCAGAGGAACCTATCTGTGCTGATGAGAAATATCTCTCTGCTGGCTTTAGGCTGTTTACCAATGGCTTAAATGCTGATTTCAAACCTTTTGAAATGTACAGTACAGAACATAGACTCGATTTCCCTTGATAATGGATAAAACAGCACAGAGTGTGCATAGCACATCGGGACCGAATGAATATTAACCAATAAGCATATTGTGTAGTTACATTTCCAAAGAAAATAGATAGCGTTAACATCTTTGCAGACATAATAGATATTGTCTTTGTAGATATAAAGGATAATGTTTTCACAGGGGCAATGAATAATGTTTTGTTTTCATCAGTTAATGTTTTCTTTTTATGAATTAATGTTTTGTTTTCATCAATTAATGTTTTGTTTTCATCAATTAATGTTTTGTTTTCATCTGTGAACATTTCCGTGTTTACTGTCTTTAAAGTACTGCTTTTGACGGATTTTGTGTGACAGTAATTCAGTAGTGGACATGCGAAATCCACAACGGTTACCTTGACCAAACTGTCATATACGAAACGACTACATAGCATATCCACTTCGTCAAATTTGGTACCTGAAACATCTAAAGATAAACAATTCGTTTATTTAATATTGTGAATACTTCAATAACATCTAAGACACCAATTTTGGAAAAATAAATAAATGGAACTGTATGACAATACTGAGTAAGGGGATAAGATGAAGCTCAGATGTAGAGCTTTAGTCTGAGGTTCCATGGGTGGTAGGATTGACCCCCGCCCCCTGACAGACTCAGGTTTCTGTCAGTCTGAAGCAGTGTCCCTCGACTGGGACCTCACAGGTTGTTGTATGTGCTATACTGTCTTTGTCAAAGTGTACTTAAAAGATCTTTTCCGTACGATTAACTTATGTGATGGCAGACGTTTTCCTCTTTCACTCTAGACGAAATGTGACAATAAACTTATTTTAGACTACAGATTGTCATAGGTTAAAATATGCTGAGAAGTCGTTAAACGAATATTCGCTTCCTTCACATAATACAGAGTAAAACTCTTTTTGTTTCAAAATTTTAAACATTATTTTCTACAATTAAAATGCTAATCTACAGATAGGAAAAGTGTGTACTGTGCAAGAACAGTGACATCGTGTCGTGTCTTAAAGTTATGGGTAAACACCTTTCACAAATATATCCAGAGATCAATTTCACAAAACGTCGTAAGCCTAGTTTTGCACGTAAATGTAAATCTCCGACTGCAAAACAATTTCTTTAAGAACAGTACATATAATAAATTATGAAATACATAGAAAACATTTGCTTTGGTCCTTGCTATGGTTGGTATTGCGCACTGGCGTAATCTTTTATGGGAAATAAATTCCAAAATTTATAAACATACCACAGGTGATAAGCCACTAATCGTTCCAGCTAAGGATAAGGATATGTGCACACTACCCACCCCCAATTCTATAACCGCCCCTGACATAGACCGAGCGCAGTCCGACAAGTGCTCTTTAGCTGCACTCCCTCCCAATAAGAATCCTGCAAGTTCGCTCCTGCTTTCGTATGTTACTATTGCCGGTATGTAGTTTGTGTATTTATTAAATAGGTTTACAATAATACTTGTATACACTCAATACATATTATTTGTAAGATGTAGGAACTTACCTGAAAAATAATGCAGACTTTCAGTGTCATATTCAGGACATTCAGTCAGGTTGAATTCATTATCATTGGTTGTGTTATATGCTCTGACGATGGTGCTTACAGGATGCATTTTTTAAGTTGTTAAACTATTCAAAGTGCACAGTGTTTTTGTGGAATAGGCTCCTCACTAGAATACTATATCTGAAATATACACTTAATACATGAAGTTCATGTCGTGAATGAACGAATGAACAAATGGCAAACAAACGAACAAAGAAACGAATGAACGAATAGAATAATTAACAGGCAATATCCACGTGGACGAACTAACGAACGATTTACAGGGGTCGGATAATGCCAGCAACTGGGTGTGGGTGGTGCAGTGGTGTGAGCAATGCATGGACTTTAGAGTTGGGCGGCAGTGTCTTCAAGCAATAACCTCCTCATCCACACACCATTAACACCGGTAACATTTCATTTCAACTTATTTTCGTGCTTATATCCAATTAAGGTTCAAGCATTCTGTCCTGAGCACACACCTCAGCTATCTGGGCTGTCTGTCCAGGACGGTGGGTTATTTGTTAATTGGTTAGTGGTTAGCGAGAGAGAAGAGGGTGTAGTGGTCTTACACCTACCTATTGAGTTTGAGATGGAGACGGTACCGGACTGCGAATCCTGTAACTACCAGCCTGTAGTTCGATGGCTTAACCACGACGCCACCGAGGCCGATACCGGCAACAAAAGATGAACGTTATTCTGAATAAGTTCAAGGGAAACAACTCTTTTAAAAATTGATAAATTCCACTTTAAACTGCGTTTTGGCCCTTGAATAATTCCCACAACTCATGAAACACAAATTTGATCTGTAACTCAACATGGCAAAGCTATATACAAAACTTATGGTATCCTCCGGGTGGACCAGTATAGAACTAATAACATACTCTCAAACAAGTAAGCAACTTAAGTCCCCCTACCCCTTCCGAAAAAAAAAGCATTGCAGCTCTAGGGCCTAAATGACTAAACTCTCGCAACTTTGCGATCTCGCAGTGCAATGCTAAATGACTTGCAAAGAGGATACTTTGTTGTCTAGCAGAGCCTAAGAGACCTTTATGAATTAGGCCCCTGAGCTGCATGTCGATTTATTTTAATACCACCAATATGTCATACAAAATGCCAGTGCCAAAACAACCCCAAAAATGTCAGTACGTGGCTTATCATAAACTGAACAAGGACAGACACCCATTTCTTCGCATTTGAGATTGAAAAGAAAAAATTATTCTCATGTCGATCTTTTTTTCCTTTTTTTTTTCTTTTTTTTTGGCGGGGGAGAGGGGAGGCTGCATATTCCAAATAATAATTTGCTGTAAAATAAAAGATGCTGTTAATGACTTATTTATTTATATGCAAAGTTCAAGCACAATGGCTTTGGCGCGCAACTCGTCTGCCTGAATAATGTATTTGCTCATTTAGATATATATGGATTGAGGATGGGGTGGTGGACATTTTTTAAATACTCACCACCCACAAAGTTAACTATAACGTTTTTGCAACTTCCCATACCTAAATTCCTGTTGAAATGACAATAGTACAGAATAGTGAGTTCTAACGGCGAGACGTGCAGTGAACTGCACCGTAGTGCGTCTCTGGACAAACTTTGTTTTGTTTAATGATACCACTAGAGCATATTGGCTATTTGGTAATTTTGGCATATAGTCTTAGAGAGGAAACCCGCAATATGTTTCCATTAGTAGCAAGGGATCTTGTATATGTACCATCCCAGAGACAGGATAGCACATACCACGACCCTTGATACAGGATCAAGCCCAGACCAACCGCGCATCAGGCAAGCGTTTTACCACTGGGCTACGTCCCACCCCGTGTCTGTGGACCTGTCAAAACCACAAGTAATGGTCAATAATAAGGACTGTTCTAGACTTTAGACTCTTTACGATTCAGTTTGGTTTGGTAGGGGTTTGTTGTTGTTATTGTTGTTTGTTTGTTTCTTTTTTTTCTTAAATTCTTTTCATTTGTTGTTGGTAGTGGTTGTGGTGATGGTGGTGGTGTAGATGTCAACAGTTGTGGGTCTTTGGGCTGCCTTTCTTCAATTCTGTCTTGTTCTGGTGGTGTTATAAGTCTCGTTTTTCAGGGACGGTTTTTTTGTGTATTGTTGTTGGGGGTGGGGGGTGGGGGAGGGCGGGGTATTTTCTTTTCTTCTTTTTTTTGTTTCGGTTTCTTTCTTTCTCGATTTAATTTTTTTTATAAAAAATCGGGGGGTGGGGGGGTGGGTGGGGGTGGTATTGTTTTCCATTTTTAAATATCAGCGGCTACTCTTTTCATTATCTCTTATTGCCATTTATACTAAACTCATCACTTTGTCTGGACACTTCGGTCATTGTCTAATTATTTAATAAACTTTGCTTAAAACTTATGAAGTCGAGGACATTAGTTCAAATCCCGTTACTGGATGGATCATATATTAACTCGTGTCTAAATAGCGCCTTCTATTTGTCATTCTCGGGTTTTCAATATGATCCCCCCCCCCCCCCCCCCCGAAGTTCCCCAGCGATCTCTCCTCATACAATTGTCTTTTGAGTTTGAACATTAGAACAAATCTTTCTTTCTGACCACTAGAACAAATCTTTCTGAACATCCTTCACTAATACACTTTCTCTGGGCCGTTGTCCACTAGCAATGTTAATATTCTTTAATAGTGTTTGTAAAAATATGTTCAAAAATATTAATAATAATAAAAACAAAGAACGAATGAGTCAGAGTGGATGTTAAGGATACTTCAGTACATCAGGGGCATAGTGTGGTCTGGATCTGGTGGGGGGCGGTGGGGGTTTGAATAGGAAGCTAGCGGATCCTTTTGGCTACATTATCCCTGGACATCTATATTAATAGCCTAATACTGCACTGAACCCTTCGAACCCCACTTCGCAGCTTATGTCCTTGCTCTAAAGCAAATCGGTCACTGGATGAAAATGTTGCAAGAGAATCAGACTTTGCCAATTATGTCACAGCAGGGAATCAAAAATCCCATCGCCCGACGCCTGTGCCAAGAGGAATTTTCAAGCCGGGCAAGTAATTATGTTAACTGCATATGGCCGGTGATAAGTGACTAATGTAACATCTAAAACTTTTTTAATTTTTTTTTACAAATCTGGGTAAAACCTTTGGAAAGAGTTCCGATCGTCCGAACATTTACATAGCTCATAGGAAAACTAACCCTTACACTAAATGCTGGAACGATCGGAACTCTTACCAATGACATTTCACCAACACGGGAAAACAATGTGTTGAAAAGTTTGGTAACAACTTTAGAGTTATTCCCCTTACACTATCGACTAAAATCAGTAATTCCGCCACTCAACGTTCGACTAAATTCGTACAAGTAATCGGTTCGATGATCTTCAAACTTTGAAATAGCGTCCAATACGCTTTACAGCTTATACACAAATAAAGTATGCATGCCTTGTGTGCGCAATCAAAATGTTTAATCCTTGCAGTTTAAAACTGTCATATTCAAATTAAATTAGACATTAACGCAGTTCTGGAATCTGCACTTTGCAAATGAACTGGGGCGTAGAGCAAGTTTGTAATTTCAGAGTTCACTTGAACAAAGCATAAATATTATGAACTATATTCTTATAAACGTTGCAAGATATTTTAGTTTAGATATAATAAACCTTGTAGCAAAACATACTTAATGTTTTTCAGTACTTTGCAAATTTAAATATTCGTTCGTGTAAAATGAACAAGTACGGTGAAGTTACATAATCGTGACAAGTTAGATTTCGTTAGCCTTACGCTATAATCGTGATGGTGCGATGCCCTCTAAGCATATATGAATATATTAGTTTTTTTCTGCTTTATTAATGGTTTCTAACAAATAAATTATGCTCAATAAGTTAAAAATACAAGGCTGCAATCGATGTACACCCCCTCCCCGGCTGTTGTTTACCAAGCCTGCACTATTTAAAAACATCGAATTTTAACTTTTTGAGGGCACGGCAAATGTTGCCTTCGTGTCAAGAACAAAAATTGGGGCACCAAGGCAAGTTGGAGGGGCACCAAGGCAAAGTTTTCCTTCATAAAAGAGGCACGAAGGCAACTTATTTTCTATAAAATTATCCCATATTATTACAAACTGTAATGTTACTACTGAAGGCCTAGGACTATTCCATAAGGGAATGGGTGAGTCACTTGATTATTACTCTATGACTGATACATTCATAAGCATATCCGCATACTAACTACTACTTGGATAATAATTCAAATAATTATTGTAAAATAGAAACTTTTAATCTTCTAAATGTAATAGACAGTGGTCCTGTGTTTAAACTTTATACCAACCTGTATAGCAAACAATAACACACATTTGAAATAATATTGTTAAAAAAATACTATACAACTTGTCAATTCTATCATACCAAATAATTCTCACAAAGAAATGACCTGAGAATGACAGTCTATGCCATTATGATCAAGAACGAGAAAGAAAGATCAATACTATGAAAATGTCACGTTGGATACCTCAATGTTACTACTTTTGAAGATAATGAACATTAAATAGCACCAATCACTTCACTGGATAACTGCACATTAACTTCAGTGAATAATCCTCATTTTCCATCTGAATCACACTCCGAAGAGTACCATAGTCATATAATGAATTGTGTATTGTACAAGTAAGTTGCGAATAGACTGATAATGTGGTCACTATCCAATGCTGAACTGAACTTAGTGTACTTTTGCCGTTTTTGTCAAGCTGACTAGAAGATAGTTTCTCTTCATTGACTGAAACTAGGCTATGCATAGATGGTTTGGCTATTCCCCTAGCCGAGAAACCATGTGTTACAAGGTGACTAGACTACATTTATGTATGACAATGAAAATAAGTTCAGTATACGGTACATATTCATGAACCATAATAAAACAAAAATATCCTAACTCGGATATGTGCAAAGAGTTTCTCACTCTGATGTTTGTCTACTCTAGTCTGTGTCAGTATCACTGTCCACTTGCTCATAATCTGTAGGAGTAGCAGCAATGGATTTTGCCTTCTTTCTCGGGCCATAAGGCATGATTTCAGGCCTCCTGGATTTAACACAGGAAGACCTCCATCGATTGACTGCAGGCGCTGGCTGAAATTTTCAGGCTCGGGTCCCTCAGAGAACATATTCGGAGTAAATGCTGGATGGTACTCAGGCCCAGGTTGAGACGCCAGTCTCCCAGAATTCTCTTTATGTATGAGAACTGACGCTCGACATGCGCAGTGGCAATAGGGCAGACCAGTAGAATTCGTACAAGGTGGAGTACGTTGCTGTACCGGTCCTCCTTCTGGGTAAGCATCTTTTGCCATAACGGATAGAATGCCTCCTGTCTGTGATTTCGAGATATATCATATTTCAGCTTGGCCCACTCCCGTTCTATCTCATCTACCTGGCAGCCCTTTTTCACTAGAAGTGCATTGAAATGATCTGTGAGGGTTGTAATTTCCTTTTGTCCATAAACAGCAAGAGCTTGATGATCTGTTGGGTAGTTTGTTGGGTCTAAAATATCAGCTGCTGAAAGCACTGGGTCATCAACAAAATTTCGGAATCTGCTAGAGATGCAAATGGTGATCCTTTCTATTATCTCTTTCGACTTTCTGTTGAACGTGTCCACTTCAGAAGGAGATGTCACCAACTCGATACCTTTAAATCTTACAACGCCATCATTTTCAGCAGCTGTGGTCTCAAGTAGGACTCTACGTAGATTTCTCCCTGGATTATTGACCATTGAAATGAGGTTAGCCTGCGCAAGATCAATGTTTGCTCGTACACCAGAAATTGGAAGATTGTCATCTTGGAGTGAGAGCGACAATTCTGCCAGGTCTTCCACAAGATCCTGGTAGGAAGCTAAGTATAGTACGAAGCGGTGTGAGGTCATGAGTTTGGAATATCCTCTCATTTTTGCACGGTCTCCTGCTGGGATGTCTTTTCGCAATTCGGATCCTTGCTCTTGGAGTTGTGTTACAATGCAGCGGTAATCCTGGATCAGGGCTGTTAATGCCTTTCTGCGATGATCTATCCATCTGGTGCCCTGAGATCGTGATGGTTTCACTACATGTTCACCAAATGTCTCAGCTGTTCTCTGAAGCTCGTGCCATTTCTTGACAGATCGCCGGTACATATAATATAGATGCATCATCAGATTATCTATCTGAAAAATAGAAGGCAAAAAGAAACATAATAAGTATTTCTCAAAAAACAAATGAAACCATTTTTTACAAACAGTAAAATTTTTCAGAAACTAACATGATGATCCTATTTTCAGATTATTAGCAATACTCAAATAAAATATAATGAAGATGAAAAGAAGATATATACCAAGGAATTTTTTTATATATTTCAAGTCATCTCATTGACAAAAATAACATTGTGCATAATCCATTTCTTATGTTTGGCCAACTAGCATATGTCAACAATAATTGATTTAGTTAAACCAGGTATATTTAGTACATAATTATGTTTTGGTACACTTGGTATAGTTAAGTTGTAGTTACATCATCCTTTTCCGAGAGATTTCAGTGGCGGATCCAGAAAATCCATTTAGGGGGGGGGGGGGGGGGGGGGGGGGGGGGGGGGGGGGGGGGTGGGTGGATATAAAAAGTAAAGTTTGTTTTATTTAACGACGCTACTAGAGCACATTGATTGTTATCTTATCAGCGGCTATTGGACGTCATTTTGACAAATTTTTAGAGGAAACCCGCTGCTGCCACATAGGTAGGACGTTTAAAAAATATAATATAATTATAACTGTCGCAAAATTTAGGGGGGCCCGGGCCTAACTATGGGATACACCACGGGTAAAATCAATGGGACTGACACCAAAGCGTGGTACAATATTATATTCTACCAGAAACCACTCAATGTAAATAGGATGCAGCATTTCAACATGGTGCAGTGAATTGCGTTTAGCTTTGTATGACAATACGATATTTAGTCAGTTTAATGTACATTTGTAAGCTTGCCTTTAATAGTTATTTGAACCTTACATTAATCTAACCATATTGTTTTTACAGGTGACGTCTTACTAAACAATGCTTCCCTATTACTTGAAATTACATGTATTGTGTGCATTTTCCAGACATGACAGCACATACCATGATCTTAAAAAGTCAAGAATATAATTCACCTCAAGTTCATAAAATGAACCCTTGAATGAATCTTTCAGGGCCAACTCAAGACGATGTGCAATGCAGTGTATCATTATAAGCCATGGCATTGTTTTCTTCAGTCGAACCAGTACACCAGATTCTTTCCCAAAATTAACTGAAGCTCCATCAGCTGCTGTTGCAACACAGCATGTCTTGATGTCAAGCTGCATTTCTCGAGTCTTTGCAGTAATTGCATTGTATATGCCCTCAGCAGTACATTGACCAGGTTCTGTAATTCTAGAAGAATAAAGGAGAACTTTATTTATTAATGGTGCAATTATTTATGTAGCTAGGGTGACTAGTCTAAGCCATATATGTCATAAAAAGTCACGTTATCACAAGAAGTAAACACTTACTTACCCAAGAAGTTTGAACCTAGGCAGTCCGTCCTCAAGCAACTTAACACTAATTACTTCTTTTTCCGAGAGGCTCTTGTCAGTGCTGCCATCAAACAGGATTGAACAGTAGAAGGGTTCCGTGGAAAACAGATGCTTCAAGTCGTCTGCCATCGTTTCACCAATTTCATCAACAAAGGTTCGGCATGCCTTGTCATTGGCATAAGTGTTACCAAGGTTGACTCCATGTTTTTTTTTCTACACTAATTAAGACTGGAAAGTTTGTAAAACAAAGTTCTGAGTGTGCGACTGTGTATGCCCAATCAAAAAGGTGACACATTCTTGTAAATGTCTCTTTGTCCATTTTTTTAAGGTGCCTGTAAATAACAGGCATCTCTTTGGTGGCCTTGGTCGCCTTAATCGCATCTCGATGCAGCTTGCTAGCATTGTGGGTCCGGGCAGTATCTTTTTTTCACATTCGCAGTCCCCTTTATATATGCTTCCAATTCGCATAATTGTGACTGTCCTTGGTGTAAACTGCTTTTTCCACCTTCACTATAGTAGGCCTTACAAACTTCGCACCATACCAGTGTAACATACCCGTCTTTTTCCTGGAATCCTATCCAATCCCAGTCCGTTTTCCAGGAAAGTATTGTTGTCACCTTACACTTGTACTTCGGTGCTTTAGTGATGTTAACTACACTTTCTTCGGGATTTCCAGCTTTACTAGTACTTGGACCCTGGTCCACATTGGAAGACACAACAGTAGTAGACTCAGGCAGAGGTTCCAAGGAAGGTACTGAATCAGCATCAGCATCATTTCCTGATGACTCGGGCTTGGAGCTGAATAAAATTAAAAATTCAATTAAATTAGACAATTATAATATATCCATGTCAGTTGTTACAAGATTCATGCAACTGAAGGAAGAGTAGAATGGCAAATGCATGACAACTTGCTTGTTAAGTATTGGATGGTAAAACTATAATGAAATCAATCACACCTTCCCATCCAGGAACATATATTTTTTAACAAGCCTGCAAACATTTGACTGCCTGTCAAAATGCCCTATAATATATTAATCAATGTGTGGCTTTAATAAATAACAATGTACTCGTGACCAGGAATGGGATGAATAACAAAAACACTTGTAAGTACGGTATTGCCAAATAAATTAATTTCTTTTAATTTGTTAATGTTAAATGAAAAAAAAAAAGCAGCAAGCTATCTTAATGAAGCAAAATTAGATACAAAGTTTGTTGTTTCTTTTTTTCATATCTAAGTGATAAAGTTCTATATATTTAAGATGACGAGTGGGCGTAATATAGTTTGATAGCATGTGAGTAAAGAGTTTAGACAAAGATTTAATTCAAATCAGTGGCGTAACTACGGGGGGCCTGGGGGGGGGGCGGTGCCCCCCTTCAAAACATCGCCCCCCCCCCCCCCATTTCACATTTGATTGTACACAATAAATACAACATTGGCCCCCCGGACAAAGGTCTGCCCCCCCCCCCCCCCCCCCCCAAATAAAGACTCGGTTACGCTACTGATTCAAATAACATTTACATTATATGGTGAAAACTACAAAAATTCTATTAATTTAACACTTTAATAATTTTGATTTTCATATTGTTAAATATTTAATTAATTTATTGTTTAATTACATATACGTTTACTGCACAAAATTGTACTAAGGAGCAGCTGTGAAAATAAATAATTGTAGAACATGTTGGCAACCGTCCAATCTGGCGGTTAGCCAGACCCATTCGGAATAAGTCGGGCGCTTACGGCTTCGCGCTTGTGTCTATTAATAGCAAACGCGATGACATTTTAGCGACTGTATCTGTGTTCTGTGCAGGTACCGTTAAAACGCGCATGTCGAATCAATGACTGTTTGAACACTTAAAAAATAGCATTTTTCCTACCCAATATCGAACCGCTTCAAAACAAAAACTGCATTTTCGTCAAAACATTTGTGTCGCACAAAATTACCGTTAATATTAAACTGTGTGACCTTCAAAGCGCGATTCTATATAATTTATGTTCGGTCATGGCGCTTAGTCAGTTTGGAAATGTCCGACGATCAAAGGCTCATTATGGATTGTTAAGTACTTTGACTAAAATCGCCGAATGGTCGTCAGTATTACATGTAAAATATATAACGTTTCTTAAATCTGACTCTAGACCTTTAGTTTGATCATTTTCGATTTCATTCTTGGCAATGGCATTGAACGGACAAATTGATGATTGGTGCAGGTGCTACAAGGAGAAAAATTTCGGGAGTTCATCTCTGTTTTCGTCTTGTAACGGTTGTACTGACTGCCTTTAATAATGTCATGAGTGAACACGAAAATTATCAAACAAATGGTACCTGTGCCGTCAAATTTTAATAAAATGTACATGTATGTATGTATGTTTGTATGTATGTTATCGTTACATATAGATATATAGCAGGCCTACTTGACGATCAATTTGTTAGAAATTCTCAGGACAAGAAGACAGTTGAGACAACTGGACTGGTGCCAAGTTATTGATGTTGGAAAAGAAAACTGCAGTTCAATAGCTAATATAACTAAGTTTAGTAGAAATACTCATACCCGAAGAATTTGGACAGCTTGACGCACTTTGCTGCTGCCGAGCTAAGCTCCTGTTCTTTCCTTTTTTTTAGTCTTCCTTTCCGTGGCATTTCTGTTAACTAATACTAGGGAAATCATGACATGAGCACGTGCGTGCGAGTGTGTCTGTGTGAATCGGTGGTTGTGTGACCTATATTGGGGTATAATTTCCTTTTTCATTTTGATATAATACGCTAAATTTTCAAATGGTAATTACACATCCATTTGAGTTAGTTTCTTTGGGTAGTATGTCGAACAGTTACCAATCAAATTAATACAAGAAAACTATAGTATAAAGGCAGTGCGTAATTAACATAAAGATATACCGACCTTGTCCCACGAAGTGTTCACGTGATCACAATATAGCTGCGTCCATGATGCAGTCTCTTGCAACGTAGCCTCCTTGATTGTTGATAACGCGAGTTGTAACGTAAATAAATTTTAAAACATAATGAAATACGGGTGTTTTAACACTTTTTATTCGAAATTGTCAGTGAAACAATAAATGATCATATGTAGATCTGGGAAGGGCACGGTTGCAAACCAGGAAGGGCACAAAGGCATTTTCCTTGCCGTCGATAACGTTCGATTTTCGGGGCACAACGGCAAGTAAGGAGGGCAACGAAGGCACTTGCCGTCGTTGCCGTGGTAAAATTCGATGCCTGTAACAAGTGGACTCTACCAAACAAATAACAAAGTTTAAATCAACAAATGGACACTATATACAAAATAAAGTTTAAATAAATAGAGAAAACAGTGGATACTACTGGACAGGCGTATACATTTAGTACTTCCTGGTTAAGTGTTGTAACCTATTGGCAAAATTCTTTATTTGTGCAATTAAACCAATTACCTTCAAGATTATTACATTATTAAGCATTGCATTAACACAATTGGTAACCGTAAGAAGTATGGGCAAATGGAAAAATATATATGGGAAAATATATGGGGCAAGTGAATATCTGATTGGCACTTGCCCTGTGAGAAGTAATTTAAAAAATAAAAATTGAACCCCTGAATGTCGTAAAGAAATAGAGAGCGAAATACATTTATATGCAAATGTCCCATACTGGAAAATACACATACTAAACTTTTCCCATACACAATAGTAGAACATAAACATTTCAAATCATTGAGTGATTCTGACACTTAAGTAAAACTTATTCTTAAATGCAGGCCCGTAGGACGGATTTTCAAAGTGTGTGTGTGTGGGGGGGGGGGGGGGTTGCTAATATTTATGTTTGTATCGTCGGGTTTCCGTATTAGCATTATAAAATATTTTAAAGTCCCGAAATAAAAAATGGCGAAAAAAGTGGGGGGCTGAATCCCTACACTACCACCCCCCCTAGCCCCCCCCCCCCCCGCCTGTAAATGTAATCCAAACAACACGCTGCGAGTATCAAAATTCAGACTCGAATTAATAGTAAAAAGATCGAAAAACCTCTGCAGACCCCTTGCCCGAGTCAAAAGAGTTGGTTGAGTGTTTTGTATATAGCTGTTTGGCAGACCTTTACTATATTGTTATCTTATCGTGTGTGACTTGTGCGTCTGTCTGTCTCTGTGTGTGGGCGCGCGTGTGCATGAATGTAAATGTGTGTGTGCATGTGCGTGCGTACACATATGCATGGGCGTCAATCCAGCTTTAAAAGTGGGGGGACATGTTAGTGTGTATGTGTATACATTGTGTGTGTATGTGTGTGTACATTGTGTGGCTGTGTGTGTGTGTGTGTGTGTGTGTGTGTGTGTGTGATAAAGGAATGTCAATGAAAATCATAAAGCTACACATTAGTGGTTAAACTTCTTTTTTTAATTTGTTGTTGTTGCTCTTCTTGGTGGTGTTTTTGTTGTTGCTTATGCTAAACGAAAAAAAGGGGGGGGGGGCATTTATTTATCCCCGGCGTCGAAAAGTGAGGGGGACGTGTCCCCCTGTCCCCCACCGATCGACGCCATGCACGTATGTATTCAGTGTTCGAGATTAAAAATGTTGGCCAGTATCCCAGTTGGATACTAACATTTCAAAATCTGGTATCCCACCTGAGAATTTAGTATTATATGGCATCCCGGTGGGATACTGGGTTCTTGAAGTCTGGTATCGAAAATTAAATTCTGGTATCCCCGGGATATCGGGATACCGTTAATCTCGAACACTGATGTATGTATATTTATGTATGTGTGGCATATTCATGCAGATATGTGTATTAAATCTGTTGTTTACTGTTGTTATAACTGGTTCATGTGTTTGCTTTCTCTTTCTGTTATTAAATGGGAATCAGTCCCCTAAACCAGTGTACTCATACAATGGTTGCAATAAAGATTGTATTGGCCGAATTTGTGGATTTGCATTAAGGTGGCAACTGCCCATTGCCCCTCCCCTCCCCTCCCCTCCACCGTTTATGCCGAGAGGATTCGATCCTACAACTCAAGCACCTCAGATGAGCATTCTACCGACTAAGCTAGTAACCCCCCCCCCCCACACACACACACACACACACCCTCCCCCGCCCGGTTCAATAACAACGCGAGGTTAAACAATAGATATGTTTATATACAGAATGTTCGGTGTACAAACGTGATTAGTTCCGGAATAATAATGGGAAATGTCGACCTCTGGCAGGACAGAACACGTAAAACGTGATAACATGCATTGTACTTGTCTATTCTTATTTCATACGCAGCTGACGTTTGGAAATACTGTACAGCAATTAACATAATATCTAAAAATACAGAACTTTATCCGGCTAGAACCTGATCGTTAACGATATACTAGATATATTGTAAACATTTTCGAAAAGTGACTCAAATAGTCATGATAAACTGAGTTCATAGTACAAACAGCAGACTTATAAACACATTTTCCCGTTTCTAAAAATAGACAGCGATATCGAATTTGAACCAACTGCGTAATATGTGCCAGACATTGTCCTAATATTATTTTTGTTAATCACTTTTATACGCAGTACTAAATCACTCTTTTCTCGCTTCTTCTTTTTTTTTTCGACACCATAACCAACCATTTTGTGTGTGGATAATTTAAACTCCTTTGGACTGCGACAACAGGGGGAGTGGATGGACGTACATAGGGGGGGGGGTCGATGGGTTCGACCGACCCCCCCCCCCTCCCTGAAATCGCTTTTTTTTTAAATAATTTAATATATCTGATATTGATATCTGACATTATTATATTTACTCAACATAGAAATATATGCCCAATATCTCTGCAATCTATTTTGGAACCCCCCTTTTCAAAATCCTATGTACGCCCATGGAGTGAATGGGAAACTAAAACATAATGTAACACTGCAGTACGCCTAATAGTAAACTTGTGAGGACTTGTACACAAGGCGCCTAACGGCCATGACGTCCATAGCTGCAGACAAAACATAGGCATTCAGTTCAGCTGTGATACCCAACTGTTAGCTGTATGCCAGTGACGAGACAATATGTATATCCTAACCAGACGCGACCATAACAAGTTCACAGTCTTCTTTTTAAATTGTTATCAACAGTTGAAACCGCCAAGCAAAAGTTGTCCCATTAGTTAATATTATGTGCTGCGCGACAAAAAATAGAAACAATTCCTATCGGTACATCAACTTGTGTTTTTAGTGGTGAGGCTGTAATAAAATAAATCTAGGTCCGTTGCAGTGGCGTAGCGAGGGAAGGTGGGGGGGGGGTCACGGGGTCCACCCCCCTAATCAGACCTTTTCCTTTGTTTTACTGTATTAAATTTTATAAAATCATACATACATACATGCATACATGCATACATACATACATAGTGTGGGTCGCCCCCCCCCCCTCCCACCACCCGAATAGTGGGTTCCCCCCAAATCTAAATCGCCAGTGGTCGGTTGGGTGTTTCTGACAACGATTGTCATGTATAAAATATAATGAATGTTAGTATACATGTACTTTGAAATACTGAAGTTGTTTAGTTGTTATTTTTCACACTGTATTCCACTGTAATTGAGAATACTCCTTTGTAGACCAGGAAGTAATAACTTATAATGGTACCTGTTCAGTAAAATCTGTTTTAAGCAGCCTCTTAAAAACAAAAGGCTGCTTAATACACGATATAAATAATACAAATAATATAAATAAAAAAATAAAATAAAATAAAATAAAATAAATAAAAATCATCTTGTGTGTCTATACTAAAAACATATATAGTTAAAACGTGACACGGCAGGGTTATAGCTATAAATAAACATGCGACTTGAGAACACTATGGTATAATTACCTCCATAACAACGAGTTTTCCGTTGTTAATTGTGAAATGTTTTAAGATTTAAATAAGTAAAATGCTGGAAAACCGTAATTCTGGCGGTCAGTGTTTTAGTTTCGGTTTCACAATGGCGTCTCTGTGATCAATAATGCAGTCACTCCGATTACTTGAAATACTTCCGGGTTACATGGCGATTGGGTTGCTCCTATTTGAGGTGCTTATGTCATGTGTGTGTGTGTGTGTGTGTGTGTGTGTGTGTGTGTGTGTGTGTGTGTGTGTCTGTGTCTCTGTGTGTATATGTTTGCGTGTGTCTGTCTCTGTGTGTGTGTGTGTGTGTGTGTGTGTGTATGTATGTATGTGTGTGTTTACCGGTCTCGGTGGCGTCGTGGTTAGGCCATCGATCAACAGGCTGGTAGGTACTGGGTTCGGATCCCAGTCGAGGCATGGGATTTTTAATCCAGATATTGACTCCAAACCCTGAGTGAGTTCCCCGCAAGGCTCAATGGATAGGTGTAAATCACTTACACCGACCAGTGATCCATAACTGGTTCAACAAAGGCCATGGTTTGTGCTATCCTGCCCGTGGGAAGCGCAAATAAAAGATCTCTTGCTGCTAATCGGAAAGAGTAGCCCATGTAGTGGCGACAGCGGGTTTCCTCTCAAAATCTGTGTGGTCCATAACCATATGTCTGACGCCATATAACCGTAAATAAAATGTGTTGAGTGCATCGTTAAATAAAACATTTCTTTCTTTCTTTCTTTCTTTCATTCATTCAGGGTCTTGATGGAAGAACTACATTATGAGTAATATGCTATTTTGAGACTCTCCTGTTTCCAACCCAGAGGGGGCGGGATTTAGCTCAGTCGGTTGAGTGCTCGCTTGAGGTGCTTGCGTCGCAGGATCGAACTACCTCGGTGGATCCATTCAGCTGATAGGATTTTTCTCGTTACAACCAGTGCACCACAAGTGGACAAAGGCCGTGGTATGTGTTTTCCTGTCATTGAGAAAGTGTATATAAAAGATCCCTTGCTGCATTATAACAAAATGTAGTGGGTTTCCTATGATGACTACGAGTCAGAATTACCAAATGTTTGACATCCAATAGCCGATGATTAATTAATCGATGTGCTCCAGTGGTGTTGTTAAACAAAACAAACTTCTTCCAACTCAAGAGTTATCGCTACGCTAATGGGTGTATACTACCAAATCAAATCCCATAGACGACAATAGTAACATATGTGGTTAAAACTCCTACCCCTCCCTTAAAGTGAATCATAAAAAAATTGAGGGT
This sequence comes from Gigantopelta aegis, assembly GCF_016097555.1. Taxonomy (NCBI): domain Eukaryota; kingdom Metazoa; phylum Mollusca; class Gastropoda; order Neomphalida; family Peltospiridae; genus Gigantopelta; species Gigantopelta aegis. The sequence goes on along the minus strand of NC_054702.1, from coordinate 8,246,903 downwards.
CAAGCTGCTCATTTCTGAGATGACGGGTAGCGTCTATGACTACCCTAGTTCCGCACAAAATTCGAGTACGGTTTTTTACAGGTACCCCATACATGTTTCAAGCACAAGGCTACTTGACACATTGGTACTAGATGAAATAAAATTGCATAGATGTATTTTTTTTGCCCAGATGAAACTAGGTTTTTTTTTCAAACCAACATTGTGGTGTTAACGTCTCTGTCAAAAGTTGGGTGCACCTCGAACTTTGAACCATGCGGAAGTTATTTGGTTTAATACTACCTAATGACTGCTATACTGTTTGTTTATACTTATTTTCGTGTTATGTCCAATTAAGGTTTAACTTTGCTATCCTGGGCACATACACCTCAGCTATCTAGACTGTCTGTTCAGGATAGTGGGTTAATGGTTAGTTGTTAGTGGTTAATGAGAGAGAAGTCGGTGCAGTGGCCATACTACACATTGATTCTTTAAACTCGTTCTTGGTGGGAGCCGGTACCGGGATGCGAACCCAGTACCTGCCAATCTTAATTAAGACCAATGGCTCAACAAGAACCCACCGAGGCGGATTACAAGCTACATATTACTTTACCACCTGTTTTGGTACTAATACTATTATACACAACCATGTATCATTACATGACTTTCCGCAGACAAGACGCTCATAGGAATTACACTTACAATTTGTTTGAAAAACATTCAGTTAAGACTGTATCCCTGGCGCAATCCGATAATCTCGCGCGAACACTCTCTTGGAAATTATCTATTTAAATGAGATTAACATGTGGCATCAGAGTTACGACGTCTGAGATAATAACACATCATACTGGTCACGGTGTTGCTGCTAAAACCTTCTGCTGGTCGTTGACATGGCGGCGGTGACAACAACGCTTACTGCGCCGACGACAACAGATCCCGGACAGAGATCTACTCAACGTGGAAAAGGTGAGTTGCTTTAACTTCTTAGATCATAATGGAAAATCAAAAATTAAAACTTAAAATGGAATAGTTCATGGTCAGCTCAAATGTTTTCTTGTTAACACTGTTATGAGGGAGTTTTGTTGCTACCTCTACAAATATTACGATATAAAACCGACAATATTGTTTTTCGGTTGTTTCCATTTTAATAACGCTTCAGTTTTTAGTATCAGGCGCACTTGCAGGGATTGGTGTAGGGGTGGGGCGGGGGCGATCTGTACTGTGGTGAAATAAATTATAGGGGAGGTCAAGACATGCAAAACCCGCCCCCGTACACGCTCCTCGGTATATTTTTATATACTGACGTTTTATGAATAGATTATCAATTGTTTTTAATTATCATTCCATTTCCTTTAAATCTTTTTTATAATTTGGCCCACATCCACACACCGTTAGTAAAAAAAAAATGTCTGTAGGGACGTCAGTTTTAATCAGTGCACCACGACTGGTATATCAAAGACTGGTATGTGCTGTCCTGTTTACTGCCAATACAAAATGTAGCGGATTTTCCCTGATGACGGTGTGTCAGAAATACAAAAAATGTTTAACATTCAATAGCCGATGATTAATTAATCCGTGTGCTTTTGTGGTGTGTGTGTGTGTGTGTGTGTGTGTGTGTGTGTGTGTGTGTATGTATATGTATATGTATATGTATATGTATATGTATATGTATATATATATATATATATATATATATATATTAAAAAATAATAATTAAAAAAAGGATAAAGAATGGATTACAACTGTTGACTTCTCATGTGTACCGTGCTAAGAAAAGATGAAAAATCTACTTCTTGAAGTTGTTTACTTCATTTAATTGCCAACTGCTTAGGAAAATATCTCAAGTTAAGTCCCTATGTTTAAAAAGATGGCTGTGAAAATTATTGTGATAAATGGTTTTGTGCACGCACGCGCACACACACACACGCACGTACGCACGCACGCAATGGGAGCTGTTGTTATTGTTGTTGTTGCTGCCAATACTGCCGTTATTGTTGTTGCTGTTTTTCGTTTTGTTATAGTTGTTATGACTGGTCTAACTTTTTTTGTTGTTTTATTTCATTTTCAAAACATTCTGTTGAACAGACTTCTTCTCCTCTCGTATTTCTTCGCTCTAAGGACGTTGTAACGTCATGGATGTCGTCAGCTCACAGACAAAGGTATGTAGTAACATGCATTACGCGCAATAAGACACACCTAAGTGACCTAACACAACAAAAACATCAGTTCTATACAAAACAAATAATTAAAGTCGTAGATCCTAGTTGTAACCTAGTTATAAAACAATGCATGTTGTGGTCTTAGAAACACCAGGATTACCAGAAACACTTCGGTTGTATGGAAATGTATAATGTAAACAATAAAATATAAGTAATGTTTGATTTCATAAATGGCTATAATAGTGAAAAATATGCCTTAGTGGGTTTTTTTAAACTAGGGTCTGTCACTTTAAAGCCTTTATCTCTATAAAAATAGATCTTTCATCATTTGGTATTGTTGGACTTTGGCGTATATATTTTGCAGATGTATCTTTTGTATGTTTTTAATAGATTTCAGAATCTGTTATCTGTTTGTAGTATGTGTATTTAACATACTAACAGAGAACCAGATGCTTACTTAGGGTTTCTTAATACACATATCATTGTTTTCGTTTCGACAAGGTCTTTAACGTATCTAATCAATTACTGTACTATATTTCACATATAGTGAAACTGGACTGTTTTCTGTAGAAAGCCTTTATCTGGTAATAATAGATATTATATAAATGAAAGACATTGGCATCAGATAGTTTAGATGAAGGATGATGTGGGCAAGAGAAACGCAGGTTTAATAGTTTCCCCCAACCCCACTCGCTGTGTAGAGTTTGTGCTAAAATGTATAACTATCGTATTTAAACCTCTCCAGAGAATGAATGCTTAAATTAGGGTTATTAAAAAAAAACACCTGTTTCCCTCTATAAATACCCGTTCGACGGTTTTGATAAGTTTCTTTTCAAATGTAAAGGTGCTCTTTGTGACTAGCATGAGAACATCCACTGAGGAGGTTTGTTACTACAAGCTTGAGAAGATCCTATATTGCTGTGTTTCAAAAAAAATTCCTTTCTTTCTTTGTATCCTTTTTTTTTTCCCTCTTTTTTAAATTCCCCTTAGTTATTTTGAGCTAGGTACGGCCACAGGTACTCCCATGTAATTATAGTACTAGCGATTTCTGTTTGGGGGCACCTGCGGGTACGGCCCTGTTTTTATATAATTTAGTTTCGTCCTGATGGCTATGACTTGTGTTTGTTTTAGGCGAATTTTTCGGTCCCTGGTGAGGAAACCCCCTCCACGAGTGACAAATCTCGGCGAGTGTCGGTCTTCACGTTCCCGTCATCCAAGGACGGCACTGACGACTCGGAGCCAGTCGGCAAGGCGTCCGCCATGTTCGGCCGCAGGTCGACCTTCAGAGGTTTCGCCAAGACGATCCAGAAGGTTCTGGCTCTGGAGAAGTTGACGAAGCTGGGTACCGTGATGAGGCCGACGATTAACTACGAAAACACGTACAGGCTGACTCCGGTCGACCGCTTCCACTACAACCCCGAGAAGGTGGAGCGCGCCATCATGCTCCTGCTGGAAGCCCAGCTCGCTAACGTCAAGTACGAGCCGAAGCGCTGCACTGCGCAGACTCGGCGGATCACGGACCTGGTGAAGACGAAGGTGAAACAGATGGACTTCCAGCGGTACAAGCTGGTGTGTAGCGTCATGCTGGGGCAGTGTAACGACCAGGGCATCGAGGCCGTCAGCCGGTGCGTGTGGGACTCGCAGGCGGACGGGTGCGCGTGCATACACTACAAGAACGACTCGCTGTTCGCCGTGGTCACCGTCTATGGCGTGTATTTCGAATAGTTAGCTTCTTCTCTCTTCTCAGAACAATTTGTATAAGAAAAAGTGTTTACATCTTGCTCACCGGGGCCAGTTTTACGAAGCGATCTTAGCGCTAAGATTAGCTACCTTATGGATTTACGGTGATCTTAGCGCTTAGAAAATCGGGTCCTGGAGCTAATTTCACAAAACATCGTGGACCGAATTTACAAGGGCTTAGACTTACACGCGTGTAACTACATACATTTACACTTCTTAAACACCTGCGTTTAAGAAAAACAAGGCCGGCTCTTGTGCCCAGGACAGGCATGCGCTACAACAGCTTGCTCTGAATGTGCACGTAAAGCCCTATGACATGATATGACCAGAAAATCTGGCTTCGTAAATTTGGCCACGTAAGTTTACGTTTACGACTAGCAGATATATCTGTCGAACAATTATATGTGGTTGCCAGCTATTTTATGCAGAAAAAATTCCATTATGGCGGACAAAACAAATTGAAATGTGTGTATTTCAAACTATATTAGTTGTACTGTTCGTAGTTATACAAATCGTGGTCTAGTCGTAGATTTACGTTTACGTGCAAAACTAGGCTTACGATGTTTTGTGAAACTGGTCCGAGTTGATGGAAAGAGGAATGTGTAAAAGTCAAAATTAATGCCTGTCTCTGAAAGAAGGTCCAAATTTGGTGATAATGGGTCATAATATAACAGAAGGCTTATGGGAGCAGGGGGGAGGGGGGAGGTCATATCTCGACGGACGATTTTTAATTCGTAAATGATCTCAAATACATTCCGAAACAAGTTTTAGATCATTTTTGAACGTGGGATCCAGTACAGATGATAGCTTAATTTCCTTACAAGTTTTCATGTTTGTTGTGACGGCCAGGAACGATATTACTTCTTTAAATTAGAATGTTAACTACGCGTATGTTATCATCTGTAGGTTATCTACTTGGGTGTTATCATCTGTATGTTACATACCTGTATGATACCTACTTGTTTAAATTAGAATGTTAACTACGCGTATGTTATCATCTGTAGGTTATCTACTTGGGTGTTATCATCTGTATGTTACATACCTGTATGATACCTACTTGTTTAAATTAGAATGTTAACTACGCGTATGTTATCATCTGTATGTTATCTACTTAGGTGTTATCACCTGTATGTTACATACCTGTATGATACCTTCCTATTATTATCGACCTGGTTAGCTAATGAAACCACTAGCTGCATGTGTTACCGGTGAGAAACAAGATTGTGTGCATTAATATGGTTAAAACATTGCAAACGTCCCCATACATGAATTTATTATAACATATTAAATAACTAGTGTTTATGTTTTATAAATACAGTATTATGTTTGATGTTGTTGGGGTTTTTTGTAGGCATGTTTGTTTGTTGTTTGAAACTGTCGTGCTTTATGTTTGTCTTTGTTTTTGTCTCACTAATCGTATTGGCTTTGACAATAAAACATTTAATAAACTTGTTTGCCTTTCTTTCTTTTTTTAATTAAAAACTTGCCAAGTGTTAATAATATTCACTTCGAGGGGTCAACCTGCAGCATGGTGAAGGTCACATATTGATGGTAGACGTTTAATATGCATAATAGCTGTTATTTGCTGGACATGACGACCACAATCTGAACAACAAAACCGTAACACATGACCAAGGCCGTATCTAAAAAGTAAAGTAAAGTTTGTTTTATTTAACGACGCCACTAGACCACATTTATTTTTTATCTTATCATCGGCTATTGGACGTCAAACATATGGTCATTCTGATACTGTTTTGTAGAGGAAACCCGTTGTCGCCACATAGGCTACTCTTTTACGACAGGCAGCAAGGGATCTTTTATTTGCGCTTCCCACAGGCAGGATAGCACAAACCATGGCCTTTGTTGAACCAGTTATGGATCACTGGTCGGTGCAAGTGGTTTACACCTACCCATTGAGCCTTGCGGAGCACTCACTCAGGGTTTGGAGTCGGTATTTGGATGAAAAATCCCATGCCTCGACTGGGATCCGAACCCAGTACCTACCAGCCTGTAGACCGATGGCGCCACCGAGACCGATCAAGGGCCGTATCTCTGCACAATGCAGAGTCGAATGGGCATTTGACAAAATAGTGGTCGATTCGATGGATCTCTATCTCGTACCTGTCTATAGGAGGACAGCCACTCCTGAGGAAATCCTTTACTGGAGATCTCGTCCCTTTTGCATCGTAAAAAAAGAGGACTGCTATTCCCAGACTAGTTTACTAAAGCAAAACAAGCACCGGGCAGAGCTTATTAGAACAAGTACAGCTGTGATGATATGCACTCATGAATCATCGCCATAACAGTGATGATATCAGGTGTTCGCTAAAATTAAGTATATCCTACCCCACCGGTGGCATCTGTCATGAGTAATGCCACTACAGTTCTCGTATGTCACTTTATCTGAAACGATGAACAAAAACTAAAATGTGCAAGAAACTACCACTAGGCGTCAGAAGATGCCAGCAACTGGAGGAACCACTTATACATTAATCTGCTTTTAAACAAGTCGGTGCATAATATTAAGAATTTGGGAACCATTGTCACAGTGTCCACTGCTCCCGACACTTTGAACATTGCTCTAAGGCCTTTTGTATGCATGGTGACAAGGTTTGGTATAGCCAACCTATACTACAACAGTGTCGATAATTCAGTGACCAGATGCTATAATTGTAACGAAATCTCGACAGCCCATTGACGAAGCCATATGATAGAGTGCCATGCGTCCTTTCACCCGAGTCGCACCTTTCTCTTCTCAACCTTGTACATTGTCCCCCTTTCTCCCTATCCGTCTCTCGATCTACATGTCTCCCTCCTTTCCTGATCTATCTGTTTGTGTGTGTGTGTGTGTTTGTATGTGTGTGTGTGTCCTTCTCTCTCTCTCCCTCTCTCCCTCTTTCTCTCTCTCTCTCTCTCTCTCTCTCTCTCTCTCTCTCTCTCTCTCTCTCTCTCTCTCTCTCTCTCTCTCTCCAGTGCCAAAATAAACATGTGCAGTTCAAATATTAATTAATTTATTCATTCATTCATTCATACATATATACACTGATTCATTGATTCACTCGTTCATACGTACGTACGTTCGTTCGTTCGGCATTACTGGATAATATATGACTCACTTAACACACACTAATTGAACAATGTGCCGGAATATCATTACACAAGTATTCCTTTCGTTTCCACACGATGTGTTTTGTTACAATAAGGTTTTACTGGACACTGTGACGAACATGGTATTGACTTCCACCAACACGCAGCCCCCAGCCAGGAGCTGCTAATCCTTCTGTTGTAGCAAATCTTCGGGTAGGTCACTTTGTACTCTCTTGGGCTATTATCTTCGTATTAACAGTAATCGGCCCCCCTCCCCTGGGGAGAGCTTATCGTGGTGTGCACTTGATGTTGATACTTGTAAACATATACATTCAGCGATTAACGATAGAGTTCTTTGACACCCTGTGGTAGTTCTGTTTCAATCAAATGGCAGTTAAACATAACAACTTGAACCTAAGATACCCGATAATCCAGATCGAGCATCATTCGAAAGCACTGGTGTAGCTACACGGGGATGGCGGTACATGGGTGGTATCCCCCCACCCACAAACCACACCTCCCCAACCAACCCACCATCTTGAATATTTTTCTGTCGCCCTATAACATGATTCACAGACAATGTGGTTGACCCACTCCAATATAAAATCATGGATACGCCATTTTTTAAAAGTGTTTTTTGTTTGTATGTTTTTCTCTTCTCCGACGCCAGGTCCTTTCATCCTTCTGGACGTGTTATTGATGAGACATCGTTATTGTAAAGGACAGAAGCTTTACTGAATACGACCAAAGCATTGCCGATGACGCACTAAGTACGTGATTCAGGACTTACCGAAGAATCCGGATTAAATAAAAGCATATATAGTGAATGAAGACAGACATTTGAAGACGATAACGTGATTTAGTTTACAAAATGTTTTGTACAAGAGCGGTCTTTATCACTGTCTGTATCGAGATCCTGTACGCCAATTACTGTAAGTGTTTGTACACATGTATTTATAAAGAAACTAGACTGACAAAGCTAAGATGACTTTCTTTTTATGTCTATATTGTATTATTATGAGTATGCATATAGGTTTGTTGAGGTTTTCTTATTGTTGCTTTGGTTGGTTGATTTATTTGTTTGTTGTTTTTATTGGGGGTTTTTTGGGTTTTGTTCGGGGTTTTGCTGTTATTTTTAGAACATGCTGAGATTCTCTCTCTCTCTCTCTCTCTCTCTCTCTCTCTCTCTCTCTCTCTCTCTGTTATACTCACTAACAGGGATACACACGAAAAATTATTACTTTGTGAGCGCTAAATAACAACAAAATAATAAATAAACAAAATGTTGTTTAAGGAGGCGTAGTGGAATGGAATTAATTTACCTTAATCTTTCTCTTCTTTTGAGAGCATAAACATGATGGAGAAAATGTGTCTGAAGTTCACATAATGAAACGGTCCATTGCCACACTCTGCTATGGATACACAATTTTTAAAGTGGAAGAAGCGCTGTTATTTAATATAAGCGAAATGCATTTATAGCCAGTTGTTATTCACCCTGTAAAGTCAACTCAGTTAGACATTTAAGAAATAATTTTTCCAAGATCAACCAATATGAATTCGCGTGAAGGAAGGAAGGAAATGTTTTATTTAACGACGCACTTAACACATTTTATTTACGGTTATATGTCGTCAGACATAATATGGTTAAGGACCACACATTCAGAGAGAGAGGAAACCCTCTGTCGCCACTTCATAGGTACTCTTTTTCGATTAGCAGCAAGGGATTTGATATGCACCATCCCACAGACAGGGTAGTACGAATTCGCGTTAAAGCCAACAGCAAATATATTCATTTTAATGTTGCCATGTTGTTAAACATTCTAAATTTATTTATTTATTCCTGATTCGTTTATTCCTTCAGATGAACCTCGAAAAGCTGGTGATGACATCATGGATGATATCTATAATATTGCCCACAGTTTAATGACCGCGTCAACTGCTGACCAGAAGCACAAGTCAAATGACATAAATCGTCTAAGATCTTTTGTCATGGGTGAAGCGAAAACTATCCCCACGAATGCCAACCTGCTTGCTGATCACGTGCAGACAGCGTCAGTAACAGACGACAAACGTTCCATGGAAGCAGACGTTGAGCTCACGGACATCAACATCCGGGTTCTGAAGAAACGCTGGAGTCGCATGATGTTCGCCTGTCACTGTACCGGATTCCATGTAGGTTGCCACAGCAACAGTTACTGTTCCCGACGCTACGGCCACGACTTTAAGTGTCGTCGTCATTGTTGTGGTACATCATGCAAGCTGCATTAGACGAGGCCCGTTATAATCCCACCCACTGCTCATTAAACTTAAGTATTTGTATTTCTTTGCCTTACCCCCCATTTGTTTTTGTTTTTCAATTTTTCCTTATAAATAAGCTGTTCAAAAGTCATGGGAAAATGCATATAAAAGATCCCCTTTTGCTAATGGGTAACAACATGCGCCTAAATTCCTTCATCAAAAGTGCGCACCCATTCTCGTTGGCTTAATCCTTCGAGACATTCCAAATTCCATAGCACCATACCACCCTACGCCTGTTACTGGCTATGGTCGGACTGCTGGTGTTCCCTTGCGCCTGCCAGTGCAGACGGTACCCCCCTCCAACCCACCCCACCCCTTTCCTGGACAGAGGAGCTGGCCGAGGCCGGTACCTGTGCCCAGGACAGGCTTGCACTACAACAGCTTGTCCTGAATGTGCACGTTAAACACTCTGAGCTGACCTGACCTGTCCAGGGCCCTGTTCCATGAAGCAATCTCAGCCCTAAGATCACCGTAAGTGGATAGCTACCGTATGCATTTACGGTGATCTTAGCGCTAAGATCGCTTCATGGAACGGGGCTCTGGTGTATTATTAACATTTCTACTTTAAGGTGATCTTAGCGCTAAGATCGCTTCATGGAATGAGGCTCTGGTGTATTATGAACATTTCTACTTTAAGGCGATCTTAGCGCTAAGATCGCTTCACGGAACGAGGCTCTGGTGTATTATTAACATTTCTACTTTAAGGCGATCTTAGCGCTAAGATCGCTTCATGGAACGGGGCTCTGGTGTATTATTAACATTTCTACTTTAAGGTGATCTTAGCGCTAAGATCGCTTCATGGAACGGGGCTCTGGTGTATTATTAACATTTCTACTTTAAGGTCAGGTTCAGTTGGAGACCTGGTGGGACGTAGCCCAGTGGTAAAGCGCTCGCTTGATGCGCAGTCGGTTTGGGATCGATCCCCCTCGGCGGGCCCATTGTGCTATTTCTCGTCACAGCCAGTGCACCACAACTGGTATATCAAAGGCCGTGGTATGTGCTATCCTGTCTGTCGGATGGTGCATATAAAAGATGCCTTGCTACTAATGAAAAATGTAGCGGGTTTCCTCTCTATGACTGTGTCAAAAATGACCATATGTTTGACATCCAATAGCCGATGATTAATAGATCAATGCGCTCTAGTGGTGTCATTAAACAAAACAAACTTTTTATTTTTAGTTGGAAACCTGAATCCCAAAACATTTTCATTAATCTGAGTATTCCGAATTCAGTTCGGTTATATCATATTATGTATGAGTATATTTCAGGTAGTTACAAGTGCTTCTTAACAATGCCAACGGTAACTACTGAACACTCCCCAGAGTGGTCAGACTAAGCCTGCAGTTAAAAGCTGATGGAGAATGGCAGGTGTGTGGCACATATAGCCACAAGAGACAGCAGTTGGAGAGACAAGGACGGGGATGTGGAGGTGGACAGCGAAAGACGTTAAAAGATAGGAGTTCCAGATCGGGACAAATTAGATGGAATTCAAAGGAGAGAAAGGAAAGGGGGCAGTGGGATTAATTTGTTTTAATCCCTTCATCATGACAGTTGGTAGTCTGACCCTAGCATAATGAAAACGACTGTCGACTGGCCCATTATTTACCAAAACCCGTAAGATGTTCTTCCATGATGAAAATGACAGTCGACTGGCCCATCATTTACCAAAACCCGTAAGATTTTCTTCCATGATGAAAACGACTGTCGACTGACCCATCATTTACCAAAACCCATAAGATTTTCTTCCATGATGAAAACGACTGTCGACTGGCCCATCATTTACCAAAACTCGTAAGATTTTCTTCCATGATGAAAACGACGGTCGACTGGCCCATCATTACCAAAACCCGTAAGATTTTCTTCAATGATGAAAACGACTGTCGACTGGCCCATCATTTACCAAAACCCATAAGATTTTCTTCCATGATGAAAACGACTGTCGACTGGCCCATCATTACCAAAACCCGTAAGATTTTCTTCCATGATGAAAACGATTATCGACTGGCCCATCATTACCAAAACCCGTAAGATTTTCTTCCATGATGAAAACAACGGTCGACTGGCCCATCATTACCAAAACCCGTAAGATTTTCTTCAATGATGAAAACGACAGTCGACTGGCCCATCATTTACCAAAACCCATAAGATTTTCTTCCATAATGAAAACGACTGTCGACTGGCCCATCATTTACCAAACCCCGTAAGATTTTCTTACATCATGGAAACGACGGTCGACTGGCCCATCATTACCAAACCCGTAAGATTTTCTTACATCATGAAAACGACTGTCGACTGGCCCATCATTTACAAAAACCCGTAAGATTTTCTTCCATGATGAAAACGACTATCGACTGACCCATCATTTACCAAAACCTGTAAGATTTTCTTCCATGATGAAAACGACAGTCGACTGGCCCATCATTTACCAAAACCCATAAGATTTTCTTCCATAATGAAAACGACTGTCGACTGGCCCATCATTTACCAAAACCCGTAAGATTTTCTTACATCATGGAAACGACGGTCGACTGGCCCATCATTACCAAACCCGTAAGATTTTCTTACATCATGAAAACGACTGTCGACTGGCCCATCATTTACCAAAACCCGTAAGATTTTCTTCCATGATGAAAACGACTATCGACTGACCCATCATTTACCAAAACCTGTAAGATTTTCTTCCATGATGAAAACGACTGTCGACTGGCCCATCATTTACCAAAACCCATAAGATTTTCTTACATCATGAAAACGACTGTCGATTGGCCCATCATTACCAAACCCGTAAGATTTTCTTACATCATGAAAACGACTGTCGACTGGCCCATCATTTACCAAAACCCGTAAGATTTTCTTCCATGATGAAAACGACGGTCGACTGGCCCATCATTACCAAAACCCGTAAGATTTTCTTCAATGATGAAAACGACAGTCGACTGGTCCATCATTTACCAAAACCCATAAGATTTTCTTCCATAATGAAAACGACTGTCGACTGGCCCATCATTTACCAAAACCCGTAAGATTTTCTTACATCATGGAAACGACGGTCGACTGGCCCATCATTACCAAACCCGTAAGATTTTCTTACATCATGAAAACGACTGTCGACTGGCCCATCATTTACAAAAACCCGTAAGATTTTCTTCCATGATGAAAACGACTATCGACTGACCCATCATTTACCAAAACCTGTAAGATTTTCTTCCATGATGAAAACGACAGTCGACTGGCCCATCATTTACCAAAACCCATAAGATTTTCTTCCATGATGAAAACGACTATCGACTGACCCATCATTTACCAAAACCTGTAAGATTTTCTTCCATGATGAAAACGACTGTCGACTGGCCCATCATTTACCAAAACCCATAAGATTTTCTTCCATGATGAAAACGACTGTCGACTGGCTCATCATTACCAAAACCCGTAAGATTTTCTTCCATGATGAAAACGACGGTCGACTGGCCCATCATTACCAAAACCCGTAAGATTTTCTTCAATGATGAAAACGACAGTCGACTGGTCCATCATTTACCAAAACCCATAAGATTTTCTTCCATAATGGAAACGACTGTCGACTGGCCCATCATTTACCAAAACCCGTAAGATTTTCTTACATCATGGAAACGACGGTCGACTGGCCCATCATTACCGAAACCCATAAGATTTTCTTACATCATGAAAACGACTGTCGATTGGCCCATCATTACCAAACCAGTAAGATTTTCTTACATCATGAAAACGACTGTCGACTGGCCCATCATTACCAAACCCGTAAGATTTTCTTCCATGATGAAAACGACAGTCGACTGGCCCATCATTTACCAAAACCCATAAGATTTTCTTCCATGATGAAAACGACTGTCGACTGGCCCATCATTACCAAAACCCGTAAGATTTTCTTCCATGATGAAAACGACTATCGACTGGCCCATCATTTACCAAAACTCGTAAGATTTTCTTCCATGATGAAAACGACTGTCGACTGGCCCATCATTTACCAAAACTCGTAAGATTTTCTTCCATGATGAAAACGACGGTCGACTGGCCCATCATTACCAAAACCCGTAAGATTTTCTTCAATGATGAAAACGACTGTCGACTGGCCCATCATTTACCAAAACCCATAAGATTTTCTTCCATGATGAAAACGACTGTCGACTGGCCCATCATTACCAAAACCCGTAAGATTTTCTTCCATGATAAAAACGACGGTCGACTGGCCCATCATTACCAAAACCCGTAAGATTTTCTTCAATGATGAAAACGACAGTCGACTGGCCCATCATTTACCAAACCCCGTAAGATTTTCTTACATCATGGAAACGACGGTCGACTGGCCCATCATTACCAAACCCGTAAGATTTTCTTACATCATGAAAACGACTGTCGACTGGCCCATCATTTACAAAAACCCGTAAGATTTTCTTCCATGATGAAAACGACTATCGACTGACCCATCATTTACCAAAACCTGTAAGATTTTCTTCCATGATGAAAACGACAGTCGACTGGCCCATCATTACCAAAACCCGTAAGATTTTCTTCAATGATGAAAACGACAGTCGACTGGTCCATCATTTACCAAAACCCATAAGATTTTCTTCCATAATGAAAACGACTGTCGACTGGCCCATCATTTACAAAAACCCGTAAGATTTTCTTCCATGATGAAAACGACTATCGACTGACCCATCATTTACCAAAACCTGTAAGATTTTCTTCCATGATGAAAACGACAGTCGACTGGCCCATCATTTACCAAAACCCATAAGATTTTCTTCCATAATGAAAACGACTGTCGACTGGCCCATCATTTACCAAAACCCGTAAGATTTTCTTACATCATGGAAACGACGGTCGACTGGCCCATCATTACCAAACCCGTAAGATTTTCTTACATCATGAAAACGACTGTCGACTGGCCCATCATTTACCAAAACCCGTAAGATTTTCTTCCATGATGAAAACGACTATCGACTGACCCATCATTTACCAAAACCTGTAAGATTTTCTTCCATGATGAAAACGACAGTCGACTGGCCCATCATTTACCAAAACCCATAAGATTTTCTTCCATGATGAAAACGACTATCGACTGACCCATCATTTACCAAAACCTGTAAGATTTTCTTCCATGATGAAAACGACTGTCGACTGGCCCATCATTTACCAAAACCCATAAGATTTTCTTCCATGATGAAAACGACTGTCGACTGGCCCATCATTACCAAAACCCGTAAGATTTTCTTCCATGATGAAAACGACGGTCGACTGGCCCATCATTACCAAAACCCGTAAGATTTTCTTCAATGATGAAAACGACAGTCGACTGGTCCATCATTTACCAAAACCCATAAGATTTTCTTCCATAATGAAAACGACTGTCGACTGGCCCATCATTTACCAAAACCCGTAAGATTTTCTTACATCATGGAAACGACGGTCGACTGGCCCATCATTACCAAAACCCATAAGATTTTCTTACATCATGAAAACGACTGTCGATTGGCCCATCATTACCAAACCAGTAAGATTTTCTTACATCATGAAAACGACTGTCGACTGGCCCATCATTACCAAACCCGTAAGATTTTCTTCCATGATGAAAACGACAGTCGACTGGCCCATCATTTACCAAAACCCATAAGATTTTCTTCCATGATGAAAACGACTGTCGACTGGCCCATCATTACCAAAACCCGTAAGATTTTCTTCCATGATGAAAACGACTATCGACTGGCCCATCATTACCAAAACCCGTAAGATTTTCTTCCATGATGAAAACGACGGTCGACTGGCCCATCATTACCAAAACCCGTAAGATTTTCTTCCATGATGAAAACGACAGTCGACTGGCCCATCATTTACCAAAACCCATAAGATTTTCTTCCATAATGAAAACGACTGTCGACTGGCCCATCATTTACCAAAACTCGTAAGATTTTCTTCCATGATGAAAACGACTGTCGACTGGCCCATCATTTACCAAAACTCGTAAGATTTTCTTCCATGATGAAAACGACGGTCGACTGGCCCATCATTACCAAAACCCGTAAGATTTTCTTCAATGATGAAAACGACTGTCGACTGGCCCATCATTTACCAAAACCCATAAGATTTTCTTCCATGATGAAAACGACTGTCGACTGGCCCATCATTACCAAAACCCGTAAGATTTTCTTCCATGATGAAAACGATTATCGACTGGCCCATCATTACCAAAACCCGTAAGATTTTCTTCCATGATGAAAACGACGGTCGACTGGCCCATCATTACCAAAACCCGTAAGATTTTCTTCAATGATGAAAACGACAGTCGACTGGCCCATCATTTACCAAAACCCATAAGATTTTCTTCCATAATGAAAACGACTGTCGACTGGCCCATCATTTACCAAACCCCGTAAGATTTTCTTACATCATGGAAACGACGGTCGACTGGCCCATCATTACCAAACCCGTAAGATTTTCTTACATCATAAAAACGACTGTCGACTGGCCCATCATTTACAAAAACCCGTAAGATTTTCTTCCATGATGAAAACGACTATCGACTGACCCATCATTTACCAAAACCTGTAAGATTTTCTTCCATGATGAAAACGACAGTCGACTGGCCCATCATTTACCAAAACCCATAAGATTTTCTTCCATAATGAAAACGACTGTCGACTGGCCCATCATTTACCAAAACCCGTAAGATTTTCTTACATCATGGAAACGACGGTCGACTGGCCCATCATTACCAAACCCGTAAGATTTTCTTACATCATGAAAACGACTGTCGACTGGCCCATCATTTACCAAAACCCGTAAGATTTTCTTCCATGATGAAAACTACTATCGACTGACCCATCATTTACCAAAACCTGTAAGATTTTCTTCCATGATGAAAACGACTGTCGACTGGCCCATCATTTACCAAAACCCATAAGATTTTCTTCCATGATGAAAACGACTGTCGATTGGCCCATCATTACCAAACCCGTAAGATTTTCTTACATCATGAAAACGACTGTCGACTGGCCCATCATTTACCAAAACCCGTAAGATTTTCTTCCATGATGAAAACGACGGTCGACTGGCCCATCATTACCAAAACCCGTAAGATTTTCTTCAATGATGAAAACGACAGTCGACTGGTCCATCATTTACCAAAACCCATAAGATTTTCTTCCATAATGAAAACGACTGTCGACTGGCCCATCATTTACAAAAACCCGTAAGATTTTCTTCCATGATGAAAACGACTATCGACTGACCCATCATTTACCAAAACCTGTAAGATTTTCTTCCATGATGAAAACGACAGTCGACTGGCCCATCATTTACCAAAACCCATAAGATTTTCTTCCATGATGAAAACGACTATCGACTGGCCCATCATTTACCAAAACCCATAAGATTTTCTTCCATGATGAAAACGACTGTCGACTGGCCCATCATTACCAAAACCCGTAAGATTTTCTTCCATGATGAAAACGACGGTCGACTGGCCCATCATTACCAAAACCCGTAAGATTTTCTTCAATGATGAAAACGACAGTCGACTGGTCCATCATTTACCAAAACCCATAAGATTTTCTTCCATAATGAAAACGACTGTCGACTGGCCCATCATTTACCAAAACCCGTAAGATTTTCTTCCATCATGAAAACGACGGTCGACTGGCCCATCATTACCAAAACCCGTAAGATTTTCTTCAATGATGAAAACGACAGTCGACTGGTCCATCATTTACCAAAACCCATAAGATTTTCTTCCATAATGAAAACGACTGTCGACTGGCCCATCATTTACCAAAACCCGTAAGATTTTCTTACATCATGGAAACGACGGTCGACTGGCCCATCATTACCAAACCCGTAAGATTTTCTTACATCATGAAAACGACTGTCGATTGGCCCATCATTTACAAAAACCCGTAAGATTTTCTTCCATGATGAAAACGACAGTCGACTGGCCCATCATTTACCAAAACCCATAAGATTTTCTTACATCATGAAAACGACTGTCGATTGGCCCATCATTACCAAACCAGTAAGATTTTCTTACATCATGAAAACGACTGTCGACTGGCCCATCATTACCAAACCCGTAAGATTTTCTTCCATGATGAAAACGACAGTCGACTGGCCCATCATTTACCAAAACCCATAAGATTTTCTTACATCATGGAAACGACTGTCGATTGGCCCATCATTTACCAAAACCCGCAAGATTTTCTTACATCATGAAAACGACTGTCGACTGGCCCATCATTTACCAAAACCCATAAGATTTTCTTCCATGATGAAAACGACTATCGACTGACCCATCATTTACCAAAACCTGTAAGATTTTCTTCCATGATGAAAACGACAGTCGACTGGCCCATCATTTACCAAAACCCATAAGATTTTCTTCCATGATGAAAACGACTATCGACTGACCCATCATTTACCAAAACCTGTAAGATTTTCTTCCATAATGAAAACGACTGTCGACTGGCCCATCATTTACCAAAACCCGTAAGATTTTCTTCCATGATGAAAATTAATGCACTTCTTTACTTCTTCGAGAGTTCTACCCTCTCCCAATCCTCCCCCACCCCCAACATTTGAGACTTCCTTTTCTAGTTTTTCTACTGTAAACATGGCAACATACCTGCCTGCTGACTTAGAAAGCCCTACACTGAATAATTCATAGGGTTGCAGTCGGGGAACTCAAAAAAGGAAATATCAAAATGTTGAAAACAAAACGTCTCAAAGAGGTAAGGATTTGCATTTTATCTTGGAATACAGATTATGCGTTATATTTAGTATCAAACCTTAATTTAAAAGAAAGCTTTTTATCAAAATAAAAATGTAACCATTAATTCACAATAATAATAAATGACTGCATTGACGTTATATTTTATTTTATTTTTTTGGGGGGGAGGGGGGGGGGGCAGCAGACTGCTTTTTGCCTGAATTTTAAAAAAAATGTCAGAATCAGAATAGTAACATTTATTCATATTAGCATTACTACCAAACAGCAATATAGGGTTGCAAACGAATCATTGCACATTGTTACATGGATTACAACTAATTTTGAAGGCAGAATGATGGAAATACATGGTAAAAAGGTCTCAGCACATTTTGCTCAAATATCTGTATAATTTGTTGGCCGAATTTGAGGTTTTGCTCCAGTTACCCCCCTGTATCATACGCAAAGGTGGGATGCGACGTATATAACTGGTTACAATCATCATCATGTAGGAGTATCTATAAATTATTATTTTCCACTGTGGAGACTGATCAAGGAATATTTATATATTATTATTTATTATTATTATTATTATTTTTTAAATAAATATTTATTGCCCCAGAAAAACAATAGATAATGTCAGGGTTGGGGCCCCGAATCATTATCGTACATATCAAGTATACACAGAATATACCTTGGAGCAAGGAGAGAAAGGGAAGAAAGCTGAAATAAGTATTTCCTCCAAACCAGCAACATTGTAAAACAAACAACCATAGTCTTTTTTTTATATAAAAACAAAGGCTGGCCGTTTAAATATTTTCCAAAAATCTTAACCAACATTCCCAGTTTTCGTCGAATTCTTTATGTAAACAATTCTTGTAATACATATATATTATATTTTTCTAATAATAGCTTATCTTCAATATAATGTTTGAAGCCAGTTTTATTGAGTGTGGTGTTCTGTAATTTAGTTTTGTATATATAATACTTTACATTTATAATTAACCAATTTACGAAATTGTTTTCCTTATTTATATCACCAAATAAAATCAGAGTTTTGTCAAACTGGAGGTCTTCACCTGTTTGTTGCAACCATTGTTCTAGACGATTCCAGAGTTCGACGACTTTGGGGCAAGCATAAAACAGGTGATCCGATGTTTCTGGCTGGCGATGACAGAAATTGCAGTGATTTGAATCAACATATTTTATTTTATATAAGAAAGTATTCATTGCTGTAATTCTATGTAGGATTTAGTATTGGAACCATAACAGTGTTGGGTCTTTCAAAATCTTAAATGGCAGGCTATAATACTTCACCCACTCTAAAGGGGAAAAAGCAAATCCTTCAGCAGAGTATTTAATCTGCGAAGTAGGAAGTATATTCGTGTCGTTGAGTAGTTTATAGATTTCTTTACTTCCAGATTTATTTTTCAAAAAGGGTTTTATTTTAACTGGTAAAATGGGATGCTTTGGAACATCAACTGTTTGGATGTTAAAAGTAGTTTCCGTGCGTATAAAAACTTGTATAGCCTTTAATAAAGAAGCAAATTCTAGAAAATTTGATTTTATGTTATACTTTAAGCTGAAAGTGTCATAATCTATAAACTGTCCCTGGTTATTAAGTAAGTCTTGTATAAATAAAATCTCAATTTTGATGTAATTTCTATATACTGCAGACTTTTTATCTATAATAATATTGTTATTATACCAACTGTTTGAACATAGAATGTCTTCTGTATTGACAAATGTTTGTTTACGTTGCAGTAAAATCCAATTATTTAGTACATCTTTCCAAAATAAGTTTTTTATTTGTCTTGTCTTTAACTGAATAAAGTGATACCCATAAATTATTAAATCTTTCATTGTTAAACCAATCAAAGAATAGAAGAGAGTTGCCCATTTTGAATTCGATATCAAAAGTCTTCTAATCGAGGTCAGTTTTAATGCTATTGCAAAATTTGTAATATCTACCATTTTGATACCTCCATATTTTATAATCTTGCACAAAAACTGCTCTTTTAATTCTAGCTGGTTTGTTTTGCCATATGAAATTTAAAAACATAGTATTCATTTGTTTTAATAACTTCTCTGGGGGGTTGGGTAGTGAAATTAATAAATGAGTGATTTTGGGGATTACTAGTGTTTTCACTACAGTGATTCTACCCAAAACTGTTATCTTCCGTGTTAACCACTGATTTATCAAATTTTTCATTTCCAAAATTTTAGATTCGTAATTTTGAGCAACCATCTGTTCAATATTCAGTGAGTGAGTGAAGACTTTTCCATGCTCCTAGCATGTCCACCCCGGGTTCGGTCTCTGGAGGCCAGTGGCCCAATCCGGGACAGAAATTACTTAGGACAATTTTGAAATTAAGCCAATGGGGAATACGGATATTATATAATTAGTTTTTATTTGCGCAATTCCAAAAATAATAATTAATATAAAATATATAATCCATTTAATTTAAAACTTTGTCGCTAATTTAGAACGAGCATTTCAAAAATACAAATAGTACAGAAACTCTTTATTTTAGCCCTATTATTATTTAGTAGGAGGTTGATTAAGGGAGGTTAAGCAGCCGCCACAGGGATTTTGCTTAGTAAGAAAAGAGGATTGATGAGGAGCACCAGTCGTATTGGGAACTTCAGCGTGGTCGGACTCGGGGAAGACCCCGGGGGGGGGGGGGGGGGTAGGGCAGTCCCCTGGACAAACCCACCATACGGCCCAAACCGCCCACGCCCAAACGCCCCAACATATTTCCGGTGGCATAAGAAGCAAAACGCTACATCATCCAGCAGACGCTGGCACCCCTCAATTTAGAAGACTAGAGGATGCAAACAGGGTATATTACCAAGTTCCATCAACTAGGATAGGAGCAGTGCACCGCCCCACTAAGTTCCCATTTCCCTCTATCTCAATAAAGTTAAAAACACGTATAAAATAAATTAAAACAAATTAAAAGAGCACTCTTGTAAACCTATCAATTTTAAAACATAAACACCCAATAAAAATTAAAAGCATTTCATACAATATATTTGGTTGGCGAGGAGGGGGCTGTTACTGCCAGATAGCAACCCCATCATCAACCCGAAGTAAAAAAAAGATTCATTCAAACACCCACACCACAATATAAATTAATTTAAAAATTAAAATACAATATATTATTTATATACAATATAATTAAAAATATTTTTTTTTTTTTTTTTTTTTTTTTTTGAAACCGGTACATTACATTAAAATTAAAAATCCAGCAAGTCAGGCGCGACATTGCAGACGGAAGGGGCGATAGACCGGACAGTAGGGGCGCAGGTAACATCCTTCCAACCCCAGAAGGGGTGAGGAGCAAACAACAATGAGTGATTATTTATTGTGGGTCCCACAAAAGGAACGGGCCTGCCACATTTGCACCAATCTAACAATGCTTAGGCTATGGCAGGAACCGCCCCCAGGAGAACCCTATAATATTATATATTTATTTTAGATTGATATACAAAAGCGACCAACAACCTGTCTATTGTATTTTTATATTCTTTAGGTGGATTTAATAAATTATAAGCATTAAACTCTAATTTAATTTTAATAAAATAATTAACCAGTTTCAGTCTAATTTTGTCATGTTTAGTACATTTTATCAAAAAATGATTAACATCTTCGATTGTATGACATACTAAACAGTTGGGTGACTTAACTTTTTTAATTTTAAATCTAACATCATTTAAAGCCGAAGAGACACCCATTCTAAAGTCTTGCAATAATTCTAGTTACCTTAACATTAAAAGAAACTGGCCCAGGAGTGGTCGCTTTTGGTTTAATGTAGGCATGCCACACCCTGGCTCTGTGGTTCCATTCGGTTTGCCACAGAGCCACCAGGTGTGGCTCAGCTATGGAATTTATTTCGTTAACATTATGTTCTACTGGAACGCCGATTGCCGGTTCCAGCAAACTCTTTTTAGCGTTGGCATCGGCTGCTTCATTACCAGCTATTCCAATATGAGCCGGAACCCATTCCATAACGACTTGGATACCCAGAGCAGCAATATTAAAATATATTTTATAAATTTTATTTATAATTTCCGATCTGATACTATGGGCTCCATTGATTGCTTTCAGGGCACTAAGACTGTCAGAGAAGATGACATATCTATTGGGGCTATTATTAACATGATATCTTTCAATCCATTTCAGGGAATACAGTATGGCCATTAATTCTGATGTATAAACTGAAATGTTATCCGATAGTCCATATTCAGCATAAATGTTACTCCTAATAACGTGAACTGATCAGCACCCCAAGCTAGCTTCCACTTTGCTGGATGGAAAACCTCTTTTTGAAAACTTTTTACTTCCTATCCAAATAATATGTGATTTTGAATGATTTATTTTCAAGCCAGAAACATCAGCATACATATCTAGTATTGTTAAAGTACTGTCCAGGGACTTGGGAGATTCGTCTAAAATAAAGGTAGTATCGTCTGCGTATCGAGATAAATCATATTCTTCCCCATTTATACTTATCCCTTTAATATCATTAGAGTTTCTAATTAGTGTTGCTAAAATTTCATCACAGATGATAAAAATATACGGAGAAGGTGGATCACCTTGCCGATAACCTCTTTCTAATTTAAAACTCTCGGACAAAATAACTTTTTGTAATATACGCGACACTGAATTATTATAAAGAGTTCTGATCCAATTTTTAATTGAACTTTTAAAGTTAAATATATCCAGAGTTTGTTCAATAAAACCCCAGGAAACTGAATCAAATGTTTTTTCGAAATCAATTAATACCAACATTCCTGGTATTTTTTGTACCTCACTATAATACATTATATCATATATTAATCGTATATTTTCACCAATGTACCTACCCTTAATAACACCGGTTTGATCCTTAGCTATACTTTTATCTACTACCTTTTTAATTCTGTTAGCAATACATCCTGAAGCTATCTTATATATACAATTTAGTAAGGTAATTGGGCTCCAATTTTTTAAAAACTGTTTGGGTTTATTTATTTTTGGTATACACGTAATAATACCTAGTTTTTGTGTATTAGACAATTCTCTTATCTCATAACTATAATTTAGTGATCTAATAATGAAATGGCCTAGATCTATCCAAAAAACATTCTGAGCCAGGACTTTTGTCATGTTTCATGTTTTTAAGAAATTCCAATGCCTCACTGTATTCAATTTTTCCTTCTAATTCTTCCGCTTCTGCATCTGTTAATTTATTTACAACAATAGTATTAATATTTGTAATATTTCTAATTTTTCGTGGGTTTCTTTTTGAGTATAATTTTTCATAAAATTGCTTTGTTTCTTCTAAAATTTTATTTTGTTCGGTTACTACATTGCCATCATCTAATTCTAGTCTAGAGATAAATTTACTATAATAATTTCGGTTTTTCAAATTGCAGAAATATTTAGTGGGCTTTTCACCTTCTTCTGTCCATTTTGCTCTAGATCGAATAAGTTTACCCTTTAACTTATTTCTTTTTATTTCTATTAATTGATTTCTCTTACTTTCTAACAAGTCTGAATTAATATTATCTTCATTTTCTTCTAATATTTTGATTTCGTCAATAAGATTCAATTCCAGTTTCTCTTCAGATTTTTTTTTAATAAGTAGAGTACGCAATAGTTTTCCCTCGAATTTCCATTAACAAAACTTCTAAGAAAAGCTGATCATTAACCGTGTATTGAATATTTTCATTTGGAATATCATATATATTTTCGAGGTTATAAACCGGTAGAGCATACTGACATTTAACATTTTGTATTGTTTCTTTAATAGAATCAACGTAACATGTGTCATTAAGTAATTAATTATTGAATTTCCATAGTCCTTTACCTTTAACACAGTTACGAATTTTCAAATATAGAATTACACCTGGGTGGTCCGACCTGTACCTACTATCCATCGACACTTTGTTTACAAAAGGCATTAAATTTTCAGATAAGAGATAAAAGTCCAATCTAGCTTGTTTAAAGGGATTCTTTTTTCTCCATGTATATTTCTTTACGCTGGGATAAAGTTCTCGGAAAGGATCTATAAATTTATATTTTTCAAAATTATCTAAAATTTTAGCTCTAGCTTTAGGGTTGTTTGTATGTATATAATATTTTGTATCGAAATCTTTATTAAGTACCACGTTAAAATCCAAGAAACATCGACAAGTTACAGTACTACTATTCCCGATTTTAAAAATAGTACACGGTCAATCTTAGACACGTTTATCTGTCCGTGGTGAACTATCGAGAATAGATATATTGATTTCAATACGTGACTGGGCTGATGCATTGTTCTTTGACCTAACAATATAGAAAACGTAGCTTACACTTTATGGTTTTCGCACAGTAAACATATTTCTAGTTTGATATATAGCTGTCCTTTATAATGTCATCTTGATAAGGTGTGTGTGTGGGGTGGGGGTCGGGTCTCAATCGGCAGATTTATGAAAGAAATGTTTATATTGAATGCTGTGACATTTATTAGATATTAAATAGGATTGATTTAAGACCCTCTACATAGTAGTCCATAGTAGGCATGCACTTGGGATTTGTTTTGACTGGCCAATCGGGCTACTCACAGCAACACTTTGACTCGCCCGTACAACTTTTGAGTGGCCCGCGACCCAGTACCTACCAGCCTCAAGTCTGATAACGTATAACCACTACACCACCGAGCTCGTTATATTATATATAGTTGGCTATGGAAGTGCAGTGTGCAGGTCAGGTCATACATTTTAACATACACATTCAGAACAAGCTGTTGTAATACACGCAGCGGCCTATCATGTGCACAGGTGTTGACTTTCACGGGCTCCTCTGTCCAGGACTGGCAAAGAATCCACTCCTGTACTGGATTCTTATTATACTGGCTCATTTATATTGCAGGGGCGGACCCAGGAAATAGTTTGCAGGAGGAAGGGGATTAATGGGAAAAGGGCACATGGACAAACTGTCCAAAAGGGCATTCCAATGGTGGGTGTCAGAATAAAAAATGATTCATGTCAATCCTTTGGTCACCCACCCACCCCTTGATCCGCCTCTGCATTGTGCATTGGTGCAGACCCTATCTCAGTTGAAATCGCCTTGCATATCACAATTATTTACGAAGTTTAATTAAATATTTCAGTGCCTGACTGTCAGGAGTAGATTTATTCATTTCAACTTATTTTCGTGTTTATATCCAATTAAGGTTCAAGCACACTGTCCTGGGCACACACCTCAGCTAATCTGGGCTGTCTGTTCAGGACAGTGGGTTAGTTGTTAGTTGGTTAGTGGTTAGTGAGAGAGAAGAGGGTGTAGTGGCCTTACACCTACCCACTGAGCCCGTAAGAACTCGCTCTGGGTTGGAGCCGGTACCGGGCTGCGAACCCTGTACCTACCAGCCTGTAATCCAGTGGCTTAACCACTGCGCCACTGAGGCCAGTTTCAGGAGTATAACCTGTACAGACCTGTAAACATAGCAACAGTTGTCATCATCACAAACAAGTGCATGGCTGAACGGGCTTGTCTGGCTGTTGTGTGTGGAATGGGTTTTGATTTCATTATTTATTGATGTTTTGGGGTTGTTTTTGTTTTTTTACCGTAAATCATTTCATTTAAATCAGCAAATGTCAGGCAATATGATGAACCTTCAACATTATAAAACTGTTCTAAAACATTGCTATATGTTTTGTGTTACAGCTATGGCTTACATATTTTAAACTAGTTCTGCTCTATTCATAGTGTTAAACTGTTTTATAGTATTTATAGTGTTAAACAATAACTGTCATTTCAAAATGTTTTGTTTAGTGTTGAAAGTTGCATGTTCATAGTCCGAAACATGCCCAGTTTAGTCAAGTGTTACTGTGTTTTCTTTCATTTTATGATTAAAACATACCTTTTATATTATAAACGTTTATATATATATATATATATATATATATATATATATATATATATATATATATATATATATATATATATATATATTCAAGAAATATATCAGTACTCTGATAATTACACACAACAAAACACCAAATATAATTTATAAATTTTATATGTATATTTTTTTTACATTTCCATTCATTCACTCTAACATTCATTCATTTCATAAATATTTTCAGACATAAATATGGAGTTCACTCCCTAAAGCACGTGTACAATGTAGAAAGATTTACAAATATAAACCTAACAAAACAGATATATAAACACTTAAACAATGTGCTGCAAATCTATGACCATAACTCACAGGCTGCAGTTTGGCCATCAGTACTGTTCGTTTTCAGTAACAAACATAGACACCAACTTTAACCATGACCCATCAACACATATCAATATTATTACATGCATATGTATATCACATTCTGCAAACATAGAACCATATCTGGCCGAATCTGCAAAGCCTGTTTTAGACTTACACACATGTAACTACATACATTAAATTCACTATGCTTAAACAACTGCGTTTTGAAAAAACAAAAAACAGGCTTCATAAATTCGGCCCATAGTTAAATACTGTATATCATATGTTATGTAAACACTAAGACACATGTGTTGTAATATGCAATTCCATGTGCTATATTATTGAAATGTTTATAATTTATGATGAGCCAATCAGAAACAAGCTTGAAGCCTGGGGTGGAGGGGTGGCATACATACACAAAGAGGGGGGTGCTGGGGTGCATATTCCTTGAACTCTGAAGTGGTCCTAATCTCCAGTGTTTAAAACATATATATAATACATTGAATGTCACTAGGGGATGTAATATCTTACTTCACTTGGTGTTTCTGTGATTCAATACTTTGGAATACTACAGGTACTCTTTTTAAAAGTTGTATTCCCTGCCTAAAAACATTCTGCGTCCTAGCTGTCCTTGCTGATATTTACCGCAGAAAGCCATGAGCTGGTTTAGGGGGTAATGCAGTCCTGTCAACCATCAGTGAAGATAAAGCAGAATATTTTGTTAAAAGCCTGACATTTTGTGAAAAAATATCTAGGTTATGCTCCCCTGTCATGTGTTTAAATTATAAATGATCTTGACTGCTTCTTGAGACTTTAAAAAGGAGTGTTTATCTTAAATGAAGTGGGGAAAGAGTCACTTGAAAAGATCTCTAGCTTACAACATGCTGAAGGGTTTTCTTTTACAAAATATGAATGCATAATTAATTCTTTGAATGAAATGGATACACAGTTTTCACATGAAGTAATAATTAAAAGGTTCCTCTCATGTTGTACAATATGCCAACATACTGGAGACACCTAGGATTTGCTTTAGAAATGTATTTAACTTTTGTCATGTGCAACTTTCCTAAAAAGCCATATATATTTAATACAGTGAAACCCCTCTAAATTGGACACCTTTGGGACCAAGACAAATGTCTGGTTTTAAGAGGGATCCGATTTAGAGACGTTAAATTCTGTCTTGGTTTTTAAAAAGGGACTCTGTAAAACATCCGGTTTGACGGGAATTCTGGTTTATAGAGGGTCCGGTCTTGAGAGGTTTCACTGTAATTTACAATGAGCACTGGCATCTTATTTGTTTCTGTTTACACCCATTTAAAATAAACAAGTGATATCACCATTTGTAAATGTGGCTGTTCTTGTCATCGTGACTTTTATAAATGCTACAGATACATTATTGTTGTTATACTAACACCATTGTTGTTTACATGGTTTACTGCATGGCATTCTCCCTTGATAGTTAAAGTTGGGTTTTTTAACGACACCACAAGAGCACATTAACTTATTAATCATCGGCTATTGGATGTCAAACATTTGATAATTTTCAAATATAGTTCCACAGACAGGATAACACATACCATGACCGTTGATATACCAGTCTTTGGTCACTGACTGAGATGAGAAATAGCCCAATGTGCCCCCCAATGGGGATTGAGTCTAGACCGACTGCATATCAGGCGAGTGGTTTACCACTAGGCTATATCTGACCCCCCCCCCCCCCCCACCTTTCCTTCTATAGATTACATTAGAAAAAACTATTTTAAAATACTGACTTTACGAACAGATCTTTATAACAGATCTGATAATCTGTCATACACTTACAACAAAAATGTGAATTTTTCAAAATGAATAATAAACAGTAAGAAAAATAACCCTGAGAGTGGATAGAGAGGAGGATGACTGATGACAACACAGAGGATGATCGTATACCAGTCAGGGCCCCGGTTTACTAGGCCATCTCAGCGTTAAGATCACCCCAGGTGCATACCTACCTTATGGTGATCTTAGCACTAAGACAGCGTCGACAGTTCCTATCCTGGTTATGAAACCATAGGTAAGTGTTGCTGAGAATGGATTCTGTGATGTGCATAGATGGCATTCTTTCCTTTCTCTAGTCCAAGATGTCTGGCCAGGTCAGGTAATTTTTAAACATGCTCATATACCACTAATGTTTCGAGCATGTCTGTCCCGGGGCCGATCTCTGGATAGCCAGAGTTCTGTCTCGGGACAGAAGATGTCTGGCTGTATCTTTGTATCTCTCTTAAAGGTACTCTGTCCTCTAAACATATTGTACAATACAGTTGGTACCTCTACATTATCCTACAAAAAAAAAAAATTGTAAATAATTTCAGTTTGGTTTGATGTAACAAGAAAAGTAAAAGTGTTTGGAAATAACAAAAATATACTAAGTATATTTTTGTTAACAATTTTGAACACAATCAACTCAGAAATTAAATAACTTGTAGTGAATTGTAGTATAGAGGCTTCAGTTTTTTAAAATTGGTATCACATTCTTGAACTAAGTTTTAGACAGCAGTACTGTGCAGAGTTTAAAGGTCAATCATTGCTACCATTCAGTCAGCGCTACCATTCAGTCAGTTTGTTCACAACAAATTACAAATGGAGACATTCAAGTCATAAAGATACTCAGCCCAACATCACCAAACATTGTAAGCCTAGTTCTGCATATAAACGTAAAGCTACAACTGAACCACAATTCTTATTGCTATTATAGTACAACAGATATACAAGCGTAGTTAGAAATACACGTTTCATTTCCTTTTGTCCTTAAAAATGCTCCATTTTACTTAATGATGTAATTTTCTTCATGAAATAGATGCCAAACACTTGTAAATTTATGCCCGATATAACTGCTAGTCACAGACGTAACCTTGCGATGTTTTGTGAAATTGCCCCAGGTCTACAAATATATTCATTGTTTATGATATAGGCAACACATCCTTGTATCCTCTTTAGATGCATAAAAGAAACATAGCTTACTGTAGCTACTACCATGTTTAATTATTGGTTTGTTGGTCTCTCTATGCTTTTGTATAAGCAAGTGTGTGACACAATGTTACATGGGTATTTGTAGATGAATCTGAAAACTGGCTAGTTGGATATTAGAATAAAACAAGAATTCCATGGAAGTCTCACATACCATCAATTTATTCGATGTCATTAATAATTCATCTCAATGCACATTAAACAAAAAAAGTGTTTAAAAAATGAAATAAAAAAAGAAAGAAATAATTTGTTTTAATTAAATTAATTTTGGTTTTCAAATGCACTGTGATGAACATCCATAGGTGCAACTATTAACCAAGTTTCATTGATCGAGGACTCATAGTTTGTGGGAAATGGGAGCTAAAAACAAAAGTTCACCGCTGCTTCAAAAAAGTAATACATGTACCTGTATCTCGCCTTGTTGTTTCATAAAGTCAAGACCCAAACAAACAAAATCAGTTATAATTAAAGGGACAGACCCTATTTTTTAAACACTAAGGTATATTTTTCACCTAGACACTAAGTTTGGTTCATTTACAAACCTGTAACAAATTTGGATACAACAGAGTAAAACAAGAGTCTGTGATGTTGAAATATCGTTAAAAATAGACTAAAATGCAACTCCATAACCGTTACTTGCACGTGCACTTTTTAAGATATGAAAAATACATTTTGTGGTATTAGAAGCACCAGGATGACCAGAAACACTTTGGTTATACGGGAATGGATAATCTAAACAATACAATATAAGTAATGTTTGATTTCAGTTATCATAAACGGCTCTAATAGTGAAAAATATGCCTTAGTGTTTAAACACTAGGGTCTGTCCCTTTAATGCAATGGGCATTAAATGCATTCTATATTATAAATGTCCTCCAGCATTATAGTAGTTAAAACTATAGAGAATAATTTTTAAAAATGGAAAACAATGAAATGATAATATATGTCAAGTTAAGCTGATGAAATCTATGATAACATATGTCAAGTTAAGCTGATGAGATCTATGATAACATATTAAACACAAAGTATGTCAATTGACAGGTTCTACTTTACCAATTCACAAGGAATTTCTGTAACAGACTGCAGGTTATGAGAACTGGTTCCAAAGTAGAAGGTACATATACATGTATATTGAGTATATATATGGACTGCATTTGGCCATTAGTTCGTTAGGTTTGTGTGTTGCTGAATTAGACATAAAAAGACTACAGTAATTTAAAGTATTTAAGAGAGATTGTGTTTCTCTAGTGTCCATATTGAGCAAAAACAGATTAATAGCAACTTGGACCTTTACACAAGTTGTAAACTTCAACTTCTCAATAATAAATCTTTCTTTCATACTGAGTAATACTGAATATTCCTTCTGCTCCAGCACTTATAATATACATACCGGTATCACATAAGATACGTTAACAAATATGAATGTCTCTTGGAATTTAACAAATTGCAAAAAAAAAAAAAGCTTTTCCTACAAAAAAAAAACAAATATTCAAAGGATATGAAACTTAAAATCTACAAGCAAGTTATATGTGATTTTACACCATCATTAATTTGTGTTTGTCCCCAAATGAACATCAGTAGTAAACAATGCACAACTGACTAATATTTCCATCAAAGAGAACCTGGCCTAGGTTTTGGTGTCTCAGTGTCAGCTGTAAAATACTCCACAAACATTGTATGCAACTTGTACATAAGAGATATACATGTAGTATACATAATGCAAAACAAAGCACAGATGTTACATTTTAATAGATCAATAAACCAGAGTAGTTTCTCCATGCTTTAATCTACTGGTCCTAGGTATGTTGTTAAATTAACAAAGCTTGTACTTTTTGCATCAAGAACTCATTACTGATTCACAAGATTATCTTTGAAAACAAATTATTTCATGTAACCCATTGCATAAAAGTCATGCCAAACTGTATTTCCAGCCAAATAATTTGTTTCTGCTTCATTTGCAATACATTATTTGTTAAAAGTCAACACAATACGATACAGCCTACTGGTACTAAAATGTATCAAATTTGAGAAGAGCGTGTTTCATGAAGAAAAAAACTAATGATTTATTCACAATAAATGAATGCAATTACCATATATAAACTTAGAAGATGACTGAATCATTTTAAATGATTGAAATTGTAGATGAATATGCAGTCTGCCTCATATTGCAACATTAAGTCCATTCATATATACTACAGTCTTCCATAATGATAATTAATTTACTTTCAAAATTGATAATCACCACACAGATAACTGAGCGATTGATTGAACATACTATACATAACCATGTGCTTCAACAACATAATGTTCGACATGTTTTCGTTTCTGCCATTCTAATATATACAGATAGATGATATACACATAGCACCATAGGACAAGCTGGCTTCAACAAGCCGAAGTAACGTGCTTAAACATCTCTGGATCTTCTTAACATACACAGTGACAAGCAAATTAAGCAAAATATGTTATGGCACCCTGAGATTTGTTAATTGTGTAAGTGCATGACCATTGCTTGAAAAATGTCCACAACCATTAAAAACATCTTTCAATCTGCACAGTCATTAATTAATAAGTTGATTATCTGTAGAATCATTTTGTCCAGTACACAGACACACACAGTAATTTGCTTCAGAGATATTTACATGTTTAGAAAAAGGACTAATTAACATTTCCATTAATGTTAGACCCCGGAAACAGATAATTTTACTGATCATGTGTTCAACACCAGATCACCAACTGTTTCATATCTTTAAGTGTTATTGCTATACACCAGTTCGTAGCTGTACCAAACTACTTTTGTACCATGACAAAAAGACTGAAGTCCAATTTTTGTAGTGGTTTTGTGTGTCTTTTGTTTTGTGATTTTGTTGCTGTTAGTTATTGCTTACATGCATGGTATACGTTTATTTTGTTTTCTCTGAGAGACATTATTAAGTGGTTGTAATAGTGGGAGAAGTTCCTCCAAGTTAGCAGTTTCAACTAATACTCTCTTATCAGTGGCAATATTAAAAATACCCACCTTATGTTTCAAATAAATATATGATTGAGTTTTCAATAAACCAATATTCACTTAAACACAGCTTTAACATATTGTTGCCAGCATCACCACAATTTATGACACCTGACCAATAAGTGCTATGTCATTAATCTGTCTTTGGTGTATTTCTGTTGTGGTGTACAGTCTTGTAGCAGGAATCAAGTGCGAGTGCAAATAATTTTTACATGCTCATATACCACTAGAGTTTCGAGCATGTCCGTCCCGGGGCCTGTCTCTGGATCAAGCTGCAGATATCATGAACAGTCATAAAGATATTTCTCAAAATGGCTTAAAATGTCTTTTGAAGTCTTCATTCAAAGAGTGCTACATCAAAAATCTGCAACTTGTTGTCTTTTAGTTGCCTTGTGCCATTGTGAAGATTTGGAACTGGTTTCTTCTCCAATGCAATTTTGAGGCCGTAAACTGGTTTTCAGGTATCACATGCCATTTCAATGTCCTGGAACTACCTTCTTTGTGTTGTAAAGTGCTGTGCTGATAGAGAACTGAGTTTTAGTTGCCATGTGCCGTTTTAATGCCTAAGAACTGGCTTCATTTGTCTTCTAATATCAAAGCCTTCAATGTGATGGTTTTTTCCTGTGGCAAGGTGATTTGCCATTTTATGGCATTGGAACTGGCTGTCGGTTTCCATGTGTCATTTGAAGACCCGGTTTCTTTTCTTGTCTGATGTAATCTATCAAAGTCTTCAAATCAGTTCTTTTCCTGTTGTCACGATCCATTTTGTAGCCCTGGAACCGGTTCTTCTTCAGTTCTTACATGCAGTTTTGCATAAGTTCCTGGAACCGATTTCTTCTCTGTTGTACGTGATGTTATAAAACCTGTCATCCAAGACCCTGCTGCTATAGGTGAGTTGGAAACACGACTCACATGCTCTCTTCACAATAGATTCAACCACACAAACTGGTAGTATACTTTCACTTTCACTTTCACCCCGAGTCTCACTTTGCATAATGCTGCCTTTATTAATAAAATTGAACCCAACAATCTAATGATGCTGTCATCAAACCATGGACACTTTCTGACAAGTCCGCGGACTCTCCGTGACGGCGTTGTGGCCATCCTCCATGAGCAGCCTGTCGGTCGTGTTGCAGCCCGTGGGGGCAGAGACATAACGCACCTCCACGTGGTCGTGGTCCTGAGTAGTCCGCTCCGAGCGGAACTTCCGCCGGTGATAGAAACCACAGATTAGAAGAATTATGCAGAAAAATGAAGATATTGATGTCCCGATGGCTATGTGTAAAATCTGAATCCCGGCAGTTGTTGGGCCTGGAAAAGAAGAGGCAATATAAATATCAGTAATGGAATTAATTTGACTATGAACTTTTAGAGCTGAATTTAGGAAGCCTGTTTTTCTTAAATACATGTGTTTTAAGTGTTTTAAATGTATATACATGTAGTTGCATGTGTGTACGGCAAAAACAGGTTTTGTAAATTCGGTTCTTAGATTTTTACATATTTCCATTTACTATAAAGTGTCAATAAAATATTAAAACTAGTAATTGATTGAATTTGACCGTAATTATTTAACAGTTTACACTTAGATCGTTTTCTATTCCTAAAAAGTCAACATATTAAACACTTTGGGTTAAAGTTACAAAGCCTGTTTTTATTAACTGCATGTGTTCAACATTATACATAAATGTAGTTAAAATGCATGAAAGACAAAAATGTAATAGGCTTTGTACATTCATCCCTTTATGTCTACTCTTAAGACATTATTTTATGTCAGGTCTTAGATTTTCTCTGAGTAAATTCATATTTTGTATAACTTTTTATATTACTGAAATTATAATCTAGTAAGATAGAATATACTGGTATCAATATTTAGACAGCTACAAACAGTTTTAATCAAAATTTTCCTCTGCATTCTTAAAAATACTTAAAGAAACATTCCTGAGTTTCCTGCAATTTTTAAGATGTTATTGCCTAACAGAGACTTTTTAACGATTGTAATTATATATCAAGTATATTTTTCTGCATAAAATATTAATGTCTGTATATTAAACGTGTTTCTGGTCATTCTACTATTTGTACTACCCGGTAGGTTTAATTTCATGTTATTTCCTAAAAATGTTTTGTTTTGGTACGTACGAAATTATTTGAAGACAAAATCCAGTTTGGGCTTCTTACAAAATATTGAGATGACCAGAAACACATTGAATATACAGACACTGATATTCCAAACAAGAAAATATATTTAATATGTAAGTTTAATCATAGAAATATTTTATTTTTCGGAAACATCGTACGATGCAGCAAACTCAGGAATGTCCCTTTAAAAAGGTCTGTTTTTTTCTTCAGAAATTCAAAAATGTATAAAGAAAAGAAATTTGTTTAAGAAATGATAGAAGAGTGTTATATTTAATAAGGATTTTAAAAAACATTTTTTAATTTAAAGAAAAAAAGCTTAAAGTGAACTATATTTCAGTAGTTTTGTACGTAATCTGTGACCTTTCAGAAGCCACAACTATTAACTACATTAATTAATTAGCTATATTTGGTTTGAATTACTGGAACTTGATTCTACCTTTGCAAAATTATATTATAGAATAGCATGTTTGCTACACAATACAAATAAATATAAATAGCTTATTTCAAGTTATAACAAACAGCCATTTTTAAATTTTCAAATCTTTTACTTGTTTTTAGTCTGTAATTGTTCGAACTAAGAAACCTAATTATAAATAGCAACATGAGTATATAATCAATATCATTAATAATATAAATTAAGGTTTATGAATGTTGATAAGAATTTAAACATATAACAATATGAAGTTATTCATGTTTTTAAGTTAAATATTTTCATCAAATGTAGAGAAAAATTATACAGAAATACATGTATACACATGAACTACCTCAATGAAATTTTGGAAAAGTGATTTATATTTAATAAAGAAGTTGTGTAAAGTTAATTCTGTTTGATTACATACATGTATATATCTATAATTGAAAATAAATATAAATACTTTTAATTACAAATAAATGGAAAGAATCAGCAATATAAATGTATAATAAACTCATTGAATTTTTCAAGGTATATCTGTAAAAAATTAAATTTTCCATGAACATTATTTCATGAAGAAATAGAAATTTGCAAACTGATCAATAGTTAAAATTGTTACAGTTCATGGTACGTATAAAGTTTAAACAAATTTCCATACTACTTCAAAGTCTAATAATACTTTTTTTTAATTGCAATACCAAACAGATTATGAAAGAAGATGTCCAAACTTAGATTCTGTAATAATTTTCATAGGAAATAAAATTATGTCTATTATTGTCACTTGCATAAATAATAAAAAATATACATGTAATTGATTAAAATAATCTGTTATGAAACATGCAAACATGAAAAATATAGTTCACAAATTCACGGCAAAGTTTAAATTACCTAACTCTCAGTGTTATTTTGTTTGTTAAGCCCAAGTACAATCATGAAATATTTCACACTTTTCCCCCATGGATTTATTAGAAGTGATATTAATAACCACAATAACAAAATGATTCACAATAATTAGTTCATTAAAAACAATCGTTCTCTGGTTATTTAAAACATATACACTGGGCAAAATGTGCGAGTTAGGGCTTCATACATGCAATATAAACACTTGGTCAAATCAAAGTTAATATTGGTTTTATTACAAACTGAAAGTAAGGAAGCAAAGTATTAAGAAAAATGTGCAGTATGCAAGTAAAAGAAAAAAAATGAATCTCACAACACATGTGCATTGGAATATGTTTTTCCAATAACTAGCCATTCCGACATTAACTGAGACATCTCAATGTCATTCTCATGTCTCAATGTCAATTTGTTATTCTGACATCTCTTTCCAGTTCTGTACATTATAATGACATTATATTTTTAAAACAAAATTGAAAATATTAATGAGACTTAATGTGTCAAATGGAATGTGTAAAATGTGTTTGGTAAAATTAAATAAAACATGCAATGCTTTTAGATTTGCAAAATTTGAGTCAAAGAAACAATGTTAATTTCTAATTTTATTTATACACAGTTAAAAATATTAATGAAACACAATGTACCAAATGAAATATGTAAAATATGTTTCTGGAAATTCAACAAAACATGTAAGCACTTATCAGGCCTAAATGATTTACTGAATTACAAAATTTTAGTCCATTAAACTAATTTATGTTAATTTGTTCAGTTGGTTACAAACTTTTAACAATTTTTTTTACAAGCTTTTATAGAAATGGTTTATTCACTATTATTAATACAGATAGCAGGTTAAATATTTTTAAATACAGTTTGTTTATTTACACTGTGTCAATTAAATGACCACGTATTTAATATTATACAATGTTTTGGAGGCTGTTAAAGTATTCCATCAAACAGCTGCAAAATCAACATTACTTTATTAACAAAACTTTCATTTCTTCACATTTTATCATCATTACTTTGATATTAATTAATAAAAAAGTGCTGGCAGCCATTTGTGACACATTAATTATTACATGTATTTAAAATTTTGCAATGTTTAATGTGAAATGGATATCAGTTTGATGTTGTTGTTATGATGATGATTATGATGATGATTATTATTCTTGATGAAATCACTGTTTATATCCAGTGGCAGCTTACAATTTTGATATTCTTGAGTTAATTATGTGAAAAATGGCACTTATAATTATTATAATCGACCTTTAAACCAAAGGAAAAATAAAACCCATCCCAGAACAAATAAATCTTTGAAATATTTGTTTTCAAATATATGTAGTTAAGAAAGCAAGAAAGAATAACATCAAAACCCAATCCAGCAATAAATTTAAGTTTAATAAACTTAGCAATTTCACAATTCAACATCAAATAGGAAATATTCCCTATGTGTAAAGCTGTAAAATTGTGCAGAATACCACAAAGCTAAACGAAAAAATGGTTAACAGAAACAAAATATAAAAATAATTACACTCAAATAATTATATTTTATATTTTAAGAAAGGAAACAATACACGAAAGAAAAAATATAAAAATAAACAAGTTTTAAAAGTGAATATATCTACCATTATGGTGATCACTTGAACCTATTTTGAAGTTAATAAAAAAAAATATATATATTTTTTAATAAAAAATAAATAAATAAAATATTTAAAACAGATTTTAATGTTGAAACAGATGCAACTTGTAAAAAATACCACTGAAGTTGAAGATAAGTTTAGTATATTAACAGACATACAGTTGGTGATACCAAATTAAAAGTGAACAGTTTTGTGATAAAAAATAAAACAAAACAAGAGTTTTCAATAGGAGGATTCATATTTATGTATTTAAAGATTATTAAAAATTGAGGTTTTAAAAAAGGGGGAGAAATTGAGGTAAATCTCAGCATATTTAAATCTGCAAGTGTTATAATTTAGTTAGACTTATTAATGATAATAAATCTCATCTCTATTATTGATTTGTGTGTTATTATTTAAAATATTATTACATTATATTGTTAAAAGTTAATTTACTTGAAGTGTTATAATTTAGTTAAATACTATTATAAATGGTGTTAAATCTCAAGTATATATGAATGTGTGAGTTATAATTTAAAGATTAATACAAGTGGAGGTAAGCCTCAACTTCATAAAATTAAAGAGTGTTAGAATTTAAAGGTTATTACAAGTGGAGGTAAGCCTCAACTTCATAAAATTAAAGAGTGTTAGAATTTAAAGGTTATTACAAGTGGAGGTAAGCCTCAATTTCATAAAATTAAAGAGTGTTATAATTTAAAGATTAATACAAGTGGAGGTATAAGTCTCAATTTCATAAAAACAATTCAGGGCTCCACTCCACAAAGCGATCTTTGCACAAAGATCACCTTAAATGTATAAGGTAAGTATGCACTTAAGGTGATCTTAGCACTAAGATTGATTCGTAGAATGGGGTCCAGAAGTGTTATATTTTAAAGATTATTATAAGTGGGGATAAGTCTCAACTTCATAACGTTCAGGAGAGTTATATAATTTGAAGCTTATTACAAGTGGAGGTAATTCTAAAATTCATAAAATTCAGGAGTGTTCCATAAGGTAATTATGCACTTAAGGTGATCTTAGTGCTAAGATTTCTTTGTGGAATGGGGCCCAGCAGTATGTCTTAAAATAAAAAGATGAATAAAGTGGAGGTAATTCTCAGCTTGATAACATTGAGTAGTGTTATAATAAAAAGATGAATAAAGTGGAGGTAATTCTCAGCTTGATAACATTGAGTAGTGTTAAAATAAAAAGATGTATAAAGTGGAGGTAATGCTCAGCTTGATAACATTGAGTAGTGTTATAATAAAAAGATGAATAAAGTGGAGGTAATGCTCAGCTTGATAACATTGAGTAGTGTTATAATAAAAAGATGAATAAAGTGGAGGTAATGCTCAACTTGATAACATTGAGTAGTGTTATAATAAAAAGATGAATAAAGTGGAGGTAATTCTCAGCTTGATAACATTGAGTAGTGTTATAATAAAAAGATGAATAAAGTGGAGGTAATTCTCAACTTGATAACATTGAGGAGTGTTATAATAAAACGATGATTACAAGTGGGAGTAAGTCTCAACTTGATAACACTGAGGAGTGTTATAATAAAACGATTACAAGTGGAGGTAATTCTCAACTTCATAACATTGAGGAGTGTTATAATAAAATGATGATTACATGTGGGGGTAAGTCTCAACTTGATAACATTGAGGAGTGTTATAATAAAATGATGATTACATGTGGGGGTAAGTCTCAACTTGATAACATTGAGGAGTGTTATAATAAAACGATGATTACAAGTGGAGGTAAGTCTCAACTTGATAATATTGAGGAGTGTTATAATAAAATGATGATTACAAGTGGAGGTAAGTCTCAACTTGATAATAATGAGGAGTGTTATAATAAAACGATGATTACAAGTGGAGGTAAGTCTCAACTTGATAACATTGAGGAGTGTTATAATAAAATGATGATTACAAGTGGAGGTAAGTCTCAACTTGATAATATTGAGAAGTGTTATAATAAAACGATGATTACAAGTGGATTGTTATAATAAAACAATGATTACAAGTGGAGGTAAACGGTGTTGGTTAGAACTGAAAGGAGATGTCAGAGTGAGATTTGGTTAGACAGGAACATGAAGACATCATGCGCACGCTACATACCCGGAGATGAAGACCCTGGCGACTTAGGCACTATCGAGCCTGCAGGGTTGGAAAACAAAATGCAATAATCGAACCTCGACCACATGCAAGTGCTTAATGAGCATGGGAGTGAATAAACTCATATTCTTACATCTGCCGTACCATAAACTGTGCAGTCTATTACAGACTACTCAAGACAGTACTACACAAAGTTATGCTATAAACAGAAACAACTACGTCAGGCCCATTTTTTTAGGAGGTTGTTTGTTTTATTTTATTGTGTGTTTTTGTATTCTCTAGTCATTAAAACAGGTTATGCATTCCTTGATCAGTACCTTAAGTGAAGATGATAATAATGGAAAACACCCAAATATAAGCATTGCTTGTTGATTATGATCCATAATGTACTATAAAATGTTAACAAATATAAAATAATATAACACCAAGTGACCAAACTCACAGGTATTATTTTATTATTTAATTCACCCTTCGCTGCACTTCATTCACAACTGGTCAATGATTGAAAATACACAATTAAATTGGGTTGCATAAATTTGGATATTTTAAAGTCCTTTAAATGTTAATATTAAAATATATAAATTACATAATTAGTAAGGTTTATAAATATCTGTAATTTACAGCTATAAGCATTTAAATATTGTTTTTATGATTTCCACATCCTAAAGTAAATAAACCTAAACCTTAAGAATAAAAATAACATTATGTCTTAATAACACACACATACAGGAAGCTTGATGTCGAATTTAGTATTTATTGAATATTTTGCCATATACAAATGCAAAGAAAAACAATCAGATCGACCCACGCGAGCTGCATGCACAGGACACATGGTTAAAATGACACTTCTTAATTTTCACCAGGGCAAGATGGAGCTATAAGAAAGACTAGCCCCCTTGAAGAAACTGATACTGAGGACAGAGAGAACCAAAAATAATGGATGATGCAACATAATCACAAGGCTGTCAGCATTCACTACTCTTACCTCCTAGAAAATGGGTGATTTTGAAATGATATGTAACACAAAAATGCTAATACAGAACAGAAGAGACACAGTGGAACTGAGAGGTGGTGCTCCGCCTACAAATGGTGGAAAAGACAAAAATAAACAGAAAATAAGAATCTACTTCAATTGAAAAAAAAGGTTTTAATAAGGTGTCATCTTCGAAAATATATCTTGTGACCAACTTTTAGAATTAGTACTTACATTTTTTTTTAAATTCAAGTAAAAAAATACACAAAACAGATATGTGTATAACGAATTATAAACAAGTTATAATGTTGACAATTAAATACTTAAAACTCAAAGCTCTAACACAATGTCTGGACTATACAGTTTATAATATATACAGCAGTCATGTGCACAGAATCTGTACAATGCTAATGGAACAAATTCGTTATCTAAATAATTTGCATACCTTAAAAGCATTTTATTGCAAGTGATTAAATATTTTTTTAAATATCATAACCAACACCTTATTAAGACCTTGAAATTATAATATGAAATAAAAATAAAACTGAAAAAAAAAATTCATTTTGCAACTGGGTTGTTACATAGCCATAGCAGAACAGAAGTGGGTCATCTATAATGGTTCTACAAGTTGAACACTTGCAAAGGTCTATAGCAATACTTCTATACTGCTTTCAGTTATTGCTGTTTCTATGTACAATTACAGTTTCATTATAGATTGAAAAGCCTGTATACTATAAGAACACACAGTTCTTGTCTTTCATTCAGTATAAAGTGAATTTTTAAAAACATTATTTGATAGTGTGTGATAAGCTTAAATGGTTATTTATTAAAGTGGCTTTCTCTGATCTTTGTATGACATTATCATACTCTGTTAAGATACATTGTCACCAGTGGTATTATGATAATATTCCTACAGATATATAATACCAATAACCATTATTGATTTTTGTCAATCGTATTATTATATTTCACTAAACTGTGGTAGGCCTATTGTGTTTGTCCTGAAGTATAACATAAAGAAGTATACATGCATATAAATATCGTACAAGTACATACATAA
Organism: Gigantopelta aegis; assembly: GCF_016097555.1. Lineage (NCBI taxonomy): Eukaryota > Metazoa > Mollusca > Gastropoda > Neomphalida > Peltospiridae > Gigantopelta > Gigantopelta aegis. Next base: position 8,205,445 of record NC_054702.1, on the reverse strand, counting down.
ATATATCACTTGAATATGTTATGATTCTCTTACAGATTTGTATCAGACATTTTAAGACCAGAAATGTATACTAGTTAAAAATGACACTAATGATCACTGAAAGCTGTACTAAATTTTAACTTAAGGACGTGTTTGGTTCTAAAACTTCTCTGTATGATTAATCTATTTACATAGAAGAAGGTGCTACTAAACAAAAATTGTAAGAATGTAAAGTGTCACCTAGATGTGTCTATTCACTAAACTCATCTACAGGTAAATAAGTAGAAAAAAGGCTGTTTTCTATAATCTGACAACACTACATTACATAGGCTGCTAGGAACCAGTAAGAAATACACTAACATATGAAGCAGTAAATAAAGAATTAACAAAATAATGTGCTTTACAATTTATTCAAGAACCTAGCTACCATTTTAAAAATGAGTAATAAGTGATCTTTGATATGAACTTTCCATAGTACATACCACAACCTTTAATATACCAGATGTGGGGAACAGGTTGGGACAGGAAAACCCCCAGAGAATGGGTCCACCAGGGGGGTGCAATATTATGATCCAAGTACCTCAGATGAGCATTTTACCAACTGAAATAGATCCCCCCCCCCCCACCGCTAAATCTTTCTGTGACTGGTACATGTATTCCAAAGGCCTTCAATGTAGCTCAGTGGTAAAGCACTCGCTAGATGCACAGTCAGTCTGAGATCGATCTCCGTCAGTTGGCCCATTAGGTTACTTCTCATTTAAGCCAGTGCACCACAACTGGTATATCAAATGCTATGGCATGTGCTATCCTGTCTGTGGGATGGTGCATATAAAAGATTCCTTGCAACTAATGGAAAAATGTAGCAGGTTTCCTCTGATGACTATGAGTCAGAATTACCAAATGTTTGATATCCAATAGCTGATGATTAATAAATCAATGTGCTCTAGTGGTGTCATTAAATAAAAAACTAAACAAAAAATCCAAAGGCCTTCATATGTACTATTTTGTCTCTGTGAAGTGCACATAAAAGATTCCTTGCTGCTGTTTGGTTGGAGTACCCCCTCTAACCCACTCCCAAGCACTGGCGGTGCAGGAGACTGGACATGGAATCAACATACCTGAACATTTATTGGATATAGGCAGTTACTCAGATTTGGTAGGAGTAGCTTTATTGATAGAAATTCCAGCTTGATCAGTTTAAGATTAACATAAAGTCTTAGATAACACATAGCTATAAACTGAAAGTGCTATTTGTACAGTAAAAATTAACTATCTTTCTAAAGATTTCTACAAGGTAAATTATAAAAAAAAACTAACCAAAAAACTAAACAAAAAACAATAGCTATTTTATTATTAATGTCGGTCTTGTTTCTAACAGCCCTTAAGTAGACTCTTTTTTTTTAAAGTACTGTAGTGTGTAATAATAGTTTTAAAAGACATTGTTCTGTAAATAGTAAACATTTAAACAACTCACATTCGGATGTTTCATCAGAGTCGTCCCCCATGCCACAGTTTGGAAGTTTGTTACATTTTAATTCGGATGAAATGCAGTAGTTGTTCTTAGCACATTTAAAACCATAGCAACTGGCTGAAACAGGCAAGACAAACAATGGTAACCAATAGTAACCAGTAGTGTCTCACATAAGAAAAGTAACAAAATATTATAATTAAAAAAGTCAACATCAAAAGGTTGTGCTGATAAAGAAACATGCAAACAATATTAAGTACTATTATGTGCATGGTGTTGTAAACTGATTATTGTTATAGTTACATTAAACTAGCAACAGAACATATAAACCTACAGGAGTTATTCACCATGTCAAATGTTTGTGAATATGTGATGTTATAAATAACATAAGAAGACTGAGTCTAAAAATTATTATTACTTCCTTTTTTCTTTTCTTTTTTGTAAAAATGTTTTTATATTACTCATTTAGTATTCTGCCGGACTGTGTTTAAATATAGCAGCAAAATGTTACAAATACTAAAAGTGTCTTTTAGTTTTAAAATATTATTTTTGTATAAATGGAGTAGACTTTTATTTTAGTCTAGGTACAGCCATTTTTAAACAACAAAAAGGATTTAATTTCCATATTTTCCCTCTATGTAAAAATGTTTAATATTAAATATCTTGCTCTTAACAAATGCAGCCACATTAAGAAATATCAGAAAGTGGCCTGTTAAGAAAGGTCTCTGTTTAATTTGTACTGAAGTAGAAAATTTAAAGAGTACAGTAAGGTGGCCATTTAAGACAGGTAGCTGCTAAATGGAGGTGGATGACACTTGAGTTTCTCAACTGTACCATCTGTATGGTTAACAGTTGAGAGAAGGAGTGAAAGAAAAATACATGATATATACCTCCTTCATTCACTTCAGTCCAAGAAATCTGAAATCCTTTAGCACCTAAGGATGTTGGAGCACTTACAAAACTGAAAACACAAGTAAATAAATGTGTGTTATATTAATAATAAAGGTTCCATACTAATACCACCATTAATCTTTGTATATATTTCAATACAAAATGTCTAAATGCCTATGTCACAATATATTTTGTCAAAATACAACAATACTGAGAGGGCTATGTGACTGCAATTTGTAGGAAGTATCTCAATCCGGCCAGTGCATCATGACGAGTATATCAAAGGATGTGGTATGTACTATCCTGTCCGTGGGATGGTGCATATAAAAGATCCCTTGTAACTGATAGAAAAATGTAGCGGGTTTCCTCTCTAAGACTATAATATGTCAGATTTACCAAATGTTTGACATCCAGTAGCCAATGATTAATAAATTAATGTGCTCTAGTGGTGTTGTTAAACAAAACAAACTTTAACTTTTTTAGGAAGTACATGTACTCACCTTTGATAACTATATTCTACGTTATCTAATAACTAAGGTCAGTGCCTTTAATGGTAAACAAGCCGTAATGGCTGAAAATATTTTATCATGCTTAATAACTAGGATCAGTGGCTTTAAAGTAAATATCTAGAGTGTTTTATCTAGGATCAGTGGCTTTAAAGTAAATATCTAGAGTGTTTTATCGTGCTTAATAACTAGGATCAGTGGCTTTAAAGTAAATGTCTAGAGTGTTTTATCATGCTTAATAACTAGGATCAGTGGCTTTAAAGTAAATGTCTAGAGTGTTTTATCATGCTTAATAACTAGGATCAGTGGCTTTAAAGTAAATATCTAGAGTGTTTTCGGCGAGTGACTTACGTGATTTTGAAAGTGGTTCCAACTGATATGTAAGATTTGTCGAGGCCGACCTTCCCACACAGTATCTGGTGTGGTCGGATGTCTCTCTCGTCCGTGTACAAGCGAACCACCGCGCTAGCACACCCCATTGCTGAAACATAAAACAAACATAAGGTATATGACCTGTCTAAGATATAGACTGACTGCTGAATGTAGATGTGAATGGATTATCAGCAAATGTGATAAAAGAATCAATAAGAAAGGTTATAACACTGTCAGGTGACAGTTTAAGTATCATCATTGTAAAGCTTTGCAGGTGTGTAAACTCAAATGTATAAAACATCATTTAATATACACAATAAAGCAACCATTTTGGATTAGCCATTAGCAGAAAATTTCATTTGCATATATGACATAAATATTGTATAACATGGGGTGATGCATCCTTTAGTTACAGATCAGCTTTTGTAAAATGATTATTCCAAATAAGAGAAGCATACACTTTGTTTTTTCTTAAAAGTCTCAGACTTATTCTTTTTCTAGTAACATGATAATCATTATTCTTAAACACCCATTTGAGAGAACACTGTGCAACATTTGTCATGTAACATGGTGATATCCCACACTTGTAGGAGACTGATTTAAAGACATCCCACTGGCTACTAGATATAAAATCCAAACTGTACAGTGGAATTAACACTACTGGTGCAGATTATTTCCAGTGATGTGCAAGTTACCTGTTCAATTGTTCCAGGGTATGTAAGAAATAAATTAATATTCTCATGTTCGTTAGATGCAACTTATCTTACAATTTAAAGGTAGGGTCAACTCAAACAAGAGCCTTACGTGTTGGAAAGATGCATACCCAGACCACCAACAGATACTGACACATTAACAAATGAAAAATGCGTTATTTTAGAGTTAATAAAAAGCCATGATTATTCTGGCTAACTGGGGACAGCCATTTTGTTTTGTTTTTGTGACGTCCGGTGTTATAGCTTGGGGTGAAGTGACATCAGCTCTGTCCATCTCTCTCTGCACAGTGTAAACAAACGCTCTAATTTACGACAAGGCGCTTCACTTTCATAAACCTGACTTGTAAAATAACATAAATGACTTGATAGTATAATAAACTATTTAACTAAATATATTTCAGTTTGCATCAATATAACGAAATGGAGTTATAGTATTTTTTTTCATTGAAAAAATCCAAAGAAAAAAATGCATATTATTAGGCCTATTGGTAGGATACGTTCGAGCAAAAACGACCACTCACAATACCCAAGTGATAATTTTCTTTTCTTTGGGACTACGTAATTGGTCACTTTTGTGATTTTAGATGGGAAAGTCTACTTAATCAAGGGTTTTACAGAATTACTTACAGTAATAAAGCAGGACAGAGCATTATGATTTGAGGTTATCACACAATACCCTGTGATCTTAATAAAAGAGGCACGTCTTTTTATTGTGTCTAGACACAGTGTCTGGGGACCATCTAACATACACCTGCCAATCAGGAACCACAGGTACAGGCCGCGGAAAGAAAATACCAATTAACCAAGAAAATACTCCAATTATTATTTCAGTACATGGGTACATATGTACATATCACAATACAGTTATTTCAACACTTTGACAATGGTGGTTTATTTTGTATTGAAAAATAATATATAATTGTTACTGGCTGACTGGGATAGCTATTATTACAGAACATTGTGATGCATCCGCAAAAATCAGGTATGTTTTGTTTCTTCATTTCGAAGACTAATTCCTGACATGACACATTAGGTATTACGTAACCACCAGCTCACCAGAGGGCGTATTCACTGGGATGGTACAAAATGGCTGAACCCGTTATATATAATAGCCGTCACATTTAACCGGTTTATTAATTAACTATACGATTATACTTGTTGATATTAAGCAAAAATGTGCATTATATATCGTTGAATATGCATACCAGGCCAAATGCTTTAATTGTCCCCTCCTTTAATAAATTCTGTTACATTCATTACAATATAACGTCATCGTATTGGTCCAGCCATAGCAACGCGAGTTTGTTCATTTTTTGATGAATGTAAAAATAACTCTAAGGGAACGTCATATCTGATGATGTCTCTTTATATTGGTACTTTGTCTTACTGAGCATTATTGTTTAAGAACCCAAAAATTATTTAAAATAAAATATGAACTTTTTCAGTGTTATTATTATAAGTATGTTTGAAATAAGTATTGTCTGTTATTTTTTTTACATTCATCTGGAAATCTTTGCCAATTCACACAATTTGCGGATGAATTTATTTTGATTCATTCATTTCAACTTATTTTCGTGCTTATATCCAATTAAGGTTCAAGCACACTGTCCTGGGCACACACCTCAGCTATCTGTCTAGGCTATCTGTCTAGGACAGTGGGTTAGCTGTTAGTTGGTTAATGAGAGAGAAGAGTGTGTAGTGGCCTTACACTTACCCATTGAGTCGTTAAAACTCGCTCTGGGTTGGAGCCAGTATCGGGCTGCAAACCTTGTACCTACCAGCCTGTAGACTGATGACTTAACCACTGCGCCACCGATACCCTGATGAACGTAAAAGAAACAAAAGACAATTGTTAAGTAAACCGCGACTTGTCACGTACTCTCTATCTTGCCTTCCAGCTGGAAGTGAGACAACTCCAGCATGATTCGGTTCAAGTCCTTGCTGGCCTTGATCACCCACTGACAGAACACCGACGGGTTGTACTTGCGGGGGTAGTCTGGACTCTTGATCACCCCTCCAATACCGCCCCCGTGGACCGAGTGGTATCCACAGTCTGAAACAACAACATACAATGGTCACTACCGGTACTTTAACAGCAGCATTGCCTAACTGATGTGCAGCAGTATACAAGTATGGCATGATGCTGACAGTTTTTTCTGTAATGCATATCCATATATTTCTACATTTTATATGAACATTTTAATTAGTGTTTATAGTAATCTTTGAGTGTGCCTTGAAATTGTAGTACCGGGTATATGTCAACGGACACATGAAAATGCCAATGTTTGTATATTCAATATCATTCTAGTCATAAATTCTAATATTTATAGTACATCAAACAGGACTTCACTTCCTAATAATTTTGTATTTATGTATTTTAAAAATGTTATATTAGGAGGTAATATAAAGTTTGAACTACTACTTCACACTGGATATATATCAACATTGATATTCCATGCAGGAAAACAAGTGCATGTCCAAAGGGGATTTTGGAGATCGAAATGCCTCCCTGCTTCAAGTGAATTTTCTTTTTTCTCAATGTATTTTGCAGGGGAACATGACCCGACCCCTTAAAACAAATTGCTCCCCTGTCTAGACCCCCTGCACAATTTTTCTGCACATACACTTGGAAAATGTATTTAATATATGGTATATGTAATTTTAATCCTTTGGTTGAAAACATGCTACAATGGCTATAAAGTCAGGAATGTCTCTTTAACAGCTTTGTTGTATTGGTGTACAATACGTGTTGTGTGAAGAGTCTCACCCATGTCTCTCTGAACCAGGAACTGGTAGTAAGCCTTGAAACTAATAACCAATGATTAATAAATATGAGTGTACAATACGTGTTGTGTGAAGAGTCTCACCCATGTCTCTCTGAACCAGGAACTGGTAGGAAGCCTTGAAACTAATAACCAATGATTAATAAATATGAGTGTACAATACGTGTTGTGTGAAGAGTCTCACCCATGTCTCTCTGAACCAGGAACTGGTAGGAAGCCTTGAAACCAATAACTAATGATTAATAAATATGAGTGTACAATACGTGTTGTGTGAAGAGTCTCACCCATGTCTCTCTGAACCAGGAACTGGTAGGAAGCCTTGAAACCAATAACCAATGATTAATAAATATGAGTGTACAATACGTGTTGTGTGAAGAGTCTCACCCATTTCTCTCTGAACCAGGAACTGGTAGGAAGCCTTGAAACCAATAACTAATGATTAATAAATATGAGTGTACAATACGTGTTGTGTGAAGAGTCTCACCCATTTCTCTCTGGACCAGAAACTGGTAGGAAGCCTTGAAACCAATAACTAATGATTAATAAATATGAGTGTACAATACGTGTTGTGTGAAGAGTCTCACCCATTTCTCTCTGGACCAGAAACTGGTAGGAAGCCTTGAAACCAATAACTAATGATTAATAAATATGAGTGTACAATACGTGTTGTGTGAAGAGTCTCACCCATGTCTCTCTGGACCAGGAACTGGTAGGAAGCCTTGAAAACAATAACTAATGATTAATAAATATGAGTGTACAATACGTGTTGTGTGAAGAGTCTCACCCATTTCTCTCTGGACCAGAAACTGGTAGGAAGCCTTGAAACCAATAACCAATGATTAATAAATATGAGTGTACAATACGTGTTGTGTGAAGAGTCTCACCCATGTCTCTCTGAACCAGGAACTGGTAGGAAGCCTTGAAACCAATAACTAATGATTAATAAATATGAGTGTACAATACGTGTTGTGTGAAGAGTCTCACCCATTTCTCTCTGGACCAGGAACTGGTAGGAAGCCTTGAAACCAATAACCAATGATTAATAAATATGAGTGTACAATACGTGTTGTGTGAAGAGTCTCACCCATTTCTCTCTGAACCAGGAACTGGTAGGAAGCCTTGAAACCAATAACCAATGATTAATAAATATGAGTGTACAATACGTGTTGTGTGAAGAGTCTCACCCATTTCTCTCTGAACCAGGAACTGGTAGGAAGCCTTGAAACCAATAACCAATGATTAATAAATATGAGTGTACAATACGTGTTGTGTGAAGAGTCTCACCCATTTCTCTCTGAACCAGGAACTGGTAGGAAGCCTTGAAACCAATAACCAATGATTAATAAATATGAGTGTACAATACGTGTTGTGTGAAGAGTCTCACCCATGTCTCTCTGAACCAGGAACTGGTAGGAAGCCTTGAAACCAATAACCAATGATTAATAAATATGAGTGTACAATACGTGTTGTGTGAAGAGTCTCACCCATTTCTCTCTGAACCAGGAACTGGTAGGAAGCCTTGAAACCAATAACCAATGATTAATAAATATGAGTGTACAATACGTGTTGTGTGAAGAGTCTCACCCATGTCTCTCTGAACCAGGAACTGGTAGGAAGCCTTGAAACCAATAACCAATGATTAATAAATATGAGTGTACAATATGTGTTGTGTGAAGAGTCTCACCCATGTCTCTCTGGGCCAGGAACTGGTAGGAAGCCTTGAAACCAATAACCAATGATTATTAAATATGAGTGTACAATACGTGTTGTGTGAAGAGTCTCACCCATGTCTCTCTGAACCAGGAACTGGTAGGAAGCCTTGAAACCAATAACCAATGATTAATAAATATGAGTGTACAATACGTGTTGTGTGAAGAGTCTCACCCATTTCTCTCTGAACCAGGAACTGGTAGGAAGCCTTGAAACCAATAACTAATGATTAATAAATATGAGTGTACAATACGTGTTGTGTGAAGAGTCTCACTCATGTCTCTCTGAACCAGGAACTGGTAGGAAGCCTTGAAACCAATAACCAATGATTAATAAATATGAGTGTACAATACGTGTTGTGTGAAGAGTCTCACCCATGTCTCTCTGGACCAGGAACTGGTAGGAAGCCTTGAAACCAATAACCAATGATTAATAAATATGAGTGTACAATACGTGTTGTGTGAAGAGTCTCACCCATGTCTCTCTGAACCAGGAACTGGTAGGAAGCCTTGAAACCAATAACCAATGATTAATAAATATGAGTGTACAATATGTGTTGTGTGAAGAGTCTCACCCATGTCTCTCTGGGCCAGGAACTGGTAGGAAGCCTTGAAACCAATAACCAATGATTATTAAATATGAGTGTACAATACGTGTTGTGTGAAGAGTCTCACCCATGTCTCTCTGGGCCAGGAACTGGTAGGAAGCCTTGAAACCAATAACAAATGATTAATAAATATGAGTGTACAATACGTGTTGTGTGAAGAGTCTCACCCATGTCTCTCTGGGCCAGGAACTGGTAGGAAGCCTTGAAACCCATCAGACTCTCCTCCTCATCAGAGTGGAACACGACCTTCACCACTCGCGTCGACACAAACGGACCCGGCGACAGAGTCCCACAATGCATCTCTACAAGAGTGAAGTTGTTCCTGGGCTGGCCTTCTTCGTATATAGCTACATAGTCTGTCTGTAAACATCTGTAAACAGCACATGACATGTACAAAGTCAAAATTATTAAAATGTATGTATACAAAAATCACAATAACAACATAACGGTCATCTATGCTAAGACTGGATGAAATAATGTAGCTTATCAAGTTTATTTTTACTGTACATTGGGGATCAAGGGCTTGTGTGCTTATAAAACGTAATGTCCAGACTCTATTCTCTAATAATGTCTTCAAACTTCAATGTTATTGCAGCTATATGCATGAGACGTCATTAAAGATTTAAGTCTACACTCTAAAGTTTTAAAGGTTTATAAACACGGACCATGATACAATTTTAAAATAATCATCACACAATGTCTATACACGTAATATGTTGATAGATTTATGTAGTTGATCAATAAATATTTAATTACCGTCTTCCCTGCATTAGTTACAGTCCAGAGTCCTGTTTTACAAAGCAAACTTAGTGCTAAATTCACCTGATGTCACTAAGTTTGCATATGTAACTGGAAGCTCAATGGCCATAAGTAAATTTGTTGTAAGATGTTTAAATTTATTGTAAGAAATAGAATACTACATTCATGTCGATTAGAAACCATTTATCTTACAACTCATTGTTTTAAAACATATCAACATGCTTTCGCTCGTTAAGACATGTTTTAAAACAACTCATTGTAAGATAAATGGTATCTAATGGCCACTCATGTACTATTCTCTATATATACACAGTTTGAATATAGACAAACACCAAAGTTTTAAAAATGATTTTCACTTAAATTGATCAGTAACATGGCTAAACCTACCCCGCCTCATTGGGCCCCCGTTCCTCCAGCAAGAAGCTTTCAAATGCCAGCAGTACAAACTCCCCGATGGACGGACGGAAGATGTACTCACAGTCCTGGTCCACGGGGTAGTTGCCAGGGTGACGGGGTGAGTTGAAGTACCCAGCCTTCACCTTGGTGCTGTCATATAAAAACTTACACAGGCCCTCGCCTATTGGGATCCCAGCTATTGCAAAATCTTTGAAAAACAAAATACAGTGAATTAGTATACAACAATGTTTTTCACAATAAATGTTAAAGCAATGTCACATGATAGGAGTGCCTCATACAGGAATAACTGTCTGTCACAAGAGAAAAATTACAGTTTTAAGCAATGTCACATGATAGGAGTGCCTCATATGGGAATAGCCGACTGTCACAAGAGAAAAATTACAGTTTTAAGCAATGTCACATGATAGGAGTGCCTCATATGGGAATAGCCGACTGTCACAAGAGAAAAATTACAGTTTTAAGCAATGTCACATGATAGGAATGCCTCATATGGGAATAGCCGACTGTCACAAGACAAAAATTACAATTTCATTGGTTGCAATGCAATCACCTATTCTCGTACGAGGCACTCGTATTGTGTGGTCTTGCCTTTAGTTTCAATGGCAGTATAATTTGTAAAGCTGTGACAATTAATGATACTACATTACTTTTAGGGGTTAATAAATAGTGCAATACATAATCCAAAATCAAGTAATTTATTTTTCTCCCTTCCTTGTAATAATTTTAAACATATTTGAAATGACTGAATTAGTGGACAACACAAACATGTTGCTATACATGTTGTTATTTACAGGCAGGTTTTAATGTAAAGCAAAATCAACTAATTTGTTTAATCTCCTCCCTTGTAACAATTTTTAATATATAATTTAAATACAAATACAATCAATTCTATAATGACCACCTCCCACCTCCCATCCTTGCCAAACAGCCCCTAACATAATAACTTACTATTTAAAAGATGTAATGAAAAGTAAATGTTTGGAATACAAAAATAGGTTTATTTTTATAATATAAACTTTAATCAATATACAGTGAAACCCCTCTAAACCAGACACCTAAGGGACTAATTCAAAAGTTGTTTTAAAGGGTATCCGGTTTAAAGAGGTTCTGTTTTGTACTAATATATTTTTTTTTTAAATCAATTGTTGAGGGAATTTCAGTTTACTGAGGGTTCTGATTCGAGGGGTTTCACTGTACTTTAGACAATATATTTGTAAATATACAAGACATATACAAGACATAACAGACTGTTTTATAGAAGTTGTACTGAACAGAGAATACCTATTCTTATTGTTTTTTCTCCATGTACATGTATATCCAAATATTCATCTTGTATATTTTAACCTTTTAACACCTCAGACACATTTTTGCGAAAAATCTGTAAAATAATTCAATTAAAAAAAGACCTTCTGAGAGCGTACCTGTGAGAAATTTGTATTTGGCCATGAATCTCCCCCCGCGGACCGCCCCGTTAGTGTCCAGTGTCAGAACCAGTCTCGGCCCCTCGCTGCTCAGGGACGGGGGGCGCAGGGTCCCGCAGAACTTCTCCTTCACAGCTCCTTTACCCAATCGGCTGTCTTCGTTCAAACCCACATAGCCAATCATACAGCTGCAAAATAATACACACATACACACACCTTTTTTTTAGTATATCAGTCTTTGTATTTTAAAAAATTGTTTGTTTGTTTTTTGATACAGGTACTTGTTTTAATAGTTTACATGAGTTTTGGACAGTTGTTTTAATTTTGAAAATGAGTCATGAAAGATTCCACTTTCTTAAGTCATACACTGGGAGAGATGTTGTAAGATTCATACTCCTGATTTATATATAATTTGTGTGATATATTATTTATAGTATTTTTGTCCACATACATGTATGTTATCATTGTCACCTATAAAATTCTATTTGGTATTAAAGATATCAATTTGTATCCACAAACTGCAAAAATATGTCAACTTTGCAGTTAAATTCTGCTTAATTTTATCTTAGTTGATATACACACACAAAAGAAAGCTTATTTGTTTTAACAAACAATAAACTAAAAGTGTAATAATTTTTAAATAAAGAACACATCAAACGCAGACACACAATTTTCTATGTTACACCCACAATGCACAGTATACTCACTAAGGCATATTCCCGGGTATGTTAAAATCAAAAAATGTTATTCTAGCTTTCTCTAGATTCTGCCTGTCCATCAAGCCATCGAGGTAGTATCGACAGGTGACATTCTGCGGAAATGAGTTGGGGTACGAGGGAGAAGTTATTGTTCCATTTGTCTCCTTCTTGCTCATAATTCGCTGGTCACACTCTGTAAAATACACAACCGATCAGTACAGTTATTAATAGAAAGAACATGTTTGATGACACCCCCAGCACAGATAAAAAACATGAGCTAATATTTAAAGGTGTTTAAATCATAGTTCTTACTACATTGTTTAAAACTTTAAAAATAGTACGTTAAAAGGAAACCAAAAAGAAAAAAGGTTTTCACATCTAGTAATGTGATATTTATTTCTGAGTGTATAATTACTTAAGAATATACCAAAATGTAAACATTTTATTTGTAGATGAGTAAAATTTAAAGTTTGTTTGACACCACTAGAGCACATTGATTTATTGTTCATTGGCTATTGGATGTGTAACATTTGGTCATTCTGATATGTAGTCGTAAGAAAACCTTTTACATTTTTCCATTAGCAGTACTTTCCCATAGACAGGACAGCACATACCAGATATATTTTAGTCATGGGTAACTGGTTGTGATGGTGAAAAACCTAATCAGAGAATGGGTGTACGAGGGGTTCGATCCTACAACGGAAACACCTCAGGTGAGCACTCTACCTACAGGACCCCACCCTGAATTAACAGAAACACCTCAGGTGAGCACTCTACCTACAGGACCCCACCCTGAATTAACAAAAGAACTAACCAGTGGATATTCTAAACAGGAAATATTTCATATTTACTCCAGAAATAAGAAAAGCTGGAACTCACCTGTTCCTATTACATGTTCAGAATCGGGTTGTATAAAATCTAAAAACAGAAACAACATTCATTTAGAAACCACAACAAATACTAAATTATGAAATGATACTCAAAATTAACTCAGGATGGATGGATGGATAGATGGATGGACAAATGGGTGGATGGATGGATGGATGGATGGATGGATGGATAAGGTATGGGTGATGGATGAATGGAAAAATGGATGGATGGAGGGAGGGAGGGATGAGTGGGTGGGTGGGTGGGTGTGTGGGTTTTTATTTGGGTGGCTGGATAGATGCATTGGATGGATGGATGGATGGATGGATTGATGGATAGATAGATGGATGGATGGATGGATGGATGGATGGATGGATGGATGGATGGATGGATGGATGGATGGATGGACGGACGGACGGACGGATGGATGAGGGATGGATGGATGGATGAGGGATGGATGGATGGATGGATGGATGGATGGATGGATGGATGGACGGACGGACGGATGGATAAGGTATGGGTGATGGATGAATGGAAAAATGGATGGATGGGGGAGGGAGGGAGGGATGAGTGGGTGGGTGGGTGGGTGTGTGGGTTTTTATTTGGGTGGCTGGATAGATGCATTGGATGGATGGATGGATGGATGGATTGATGGATAGATAGATAGATGGATGGATGGATGGGTGGGTGGGTGGGTGGGTGGGTGGATGGATGGATGGATGGATGGATGGACAAACAGGGGGACTGATGGGTGGACACATGGGTTAATGGATGAATAGATGGATAGAAGAACTGTATAAATGGATGGATGTTTAAAGCGAATAATGGATGAATGAAATTTTTTTAAAAGTCAGTTGATTTGCAGACAGTTGAATTGTTGATTGGATATAAATAAGTAAGACTCACCTGAATGGACAAAGTAGTCACTAAACTGGTATGTGATGTTAAACTGACATAAAGACGTAAGACTCGCCTAAATTGACAAAGAAGTCACTGAACTGGTACGTGATGTTAAACTGATATAAACACGTAAGACTCACCTAAATTGACGAAGTAGTCACTGAACTGGTACGTGATGTTAAACTGATATAAACACGTAAGACTCACCTAAATTGACGAAGTAGTCACTGAACTGGTACGTGATGTTAAACTGATATAAACACGTAAGACTCACCTAAATTGACGAAGTAGTCACTGAACTGGTACGTGATGTTAAACTGATATAAACACGTAAGACTCACCTAAATTGACGAAGTAGTCACTGAACTCGTACGTGATGTTAAACTGATATAAACACGTAAGACTCACCTAAATTGACGAAGTAGTCATTGAACTCGTACGTGATGTTAAACTGATATAAACACATAAGACTCACCTAAATTGACAAAGTAGTCACTGAACTCGTACGTGATGTTAAACTGATATAAACACGTAAGACTCACCTAAATTGACGAAGTAGTCACTGAACTGGTACGTGATGTTAAACTGATATAAACAAGTAAGACTCACCTAAATTGACGAAGTAGTCACTGAACTCGTACGTGATGTTAAAGCCCTTTCTCTCAGAGATGAAGTCGGCCTGATTCTCCAAGGCTGTTTTACCAAATATTACCCGCCCCTGACTCGTAACAAACTCCAGATGCAAGGCCTCGGTGGACGAGTATAATACAGGCTTGTTGCTATAGTTACCACAGAATGTGCCTATCACAGGGCGGTCACTTGTATAACCATCGTATATTTTTAAATAATCAAATGGACAACTGAAAAGAAAAAAAAATTGAAAATTTATTATTTCGGACTCTTTCCACCTAAAGCATATTAAAAAAAAATTCATTCAATAATTCTGACATGTAGTCTACTGCATTTTCCCTTTAGCAGCAAAGGGTTATTTGTATGCACTTTCGCACAGACAGGACGGTACATACCACAGCCGTTGATAATTAATTAAACCAGTTGTGGGGCACTGTTTGGGATAGGAGAAAACCAATCAAAGAATGGGTTCAATAAGGGAGTTCTTCTTTGACCAAGCACTTCAGACAAGCAATCTACCGCCTAAGCTAGATCATGCCTGGTAAAAAACATGTCTGACATATAAAAAAATGGATTGAAATGACATCCCATTAGAAGACGTATAAACCAGCCTCTGTACACAGTTAAGCTATCAGTCTTAAGGCTAGTAGGTAGTGGAAGAAAGAAAGAAAATGTTTTATTTATCGACGCACTCAACACATTTTATTTATGGTTATATAGCATCAGACATATGGTTACGGACCACACAGATATTGAGAGAGAAAACCCGCTGTCACCACTTCATGGGCTACTCTTTTCGATTAGCAGCAAGGGATCTTTTATATGCACCATCCCACCGACATGGTAGTACATACCACAGCCTTTGATATGTCAGTGGTGGTGCACTGGCTGGGACGAAAAATAGCCCAATGATCCCACCGACGAGGATCGATCCCAGACCAACAGCGCATCAAGCGATGTCCCGCCCCTTAGTAGGTAGTGGGTTGACATCCTATGACCAAGGCACATACGGCAAACACTCTTATCAACTGAGCTACATCCAGCCCCTTAGAAGGTAGTGGGTTGACATCCTATGACCAAGGCACATATGGCAAACACTCTTATCAACTGAGCTGCATCCTGCCCCTTAGTAGGTAGTGGGTTGACATCCTATGACCAAGGCACATATGGCAAACACTCTTATCAACTGAGCTGCATCCTGCCCCTTAGTAGGTAGTGGGTTGACATCCTATGACCAAGGCACATATGGCAAACACTCTTATCAACTGACTGCATCCTGCCCCTTAGTAGGTAGTGGGTTGACATCCTATGACCAAGGCACATATGGCAAACACTCTTATCAACTGAGCTACATCCCGCCCCTTAGTAGGTAGTGGGTTGACATCCTATGACCAAGGCACATACGGCAAACACTCAACTGAGCTACATCCTGCCCCTTAGTAGGTAGTGGGTTGACATCCTATGACCAAGGCACATACGGCAAACACTCTTATCAACTGAGCTACATCCCGCCCCTTAGTAGGTAGTGGGTTGACATCCTATGACCAAGGCACATACGGCAAACACTCAACTGAGCTACATCCTGCCCCTTAGTAGGTAGTGGGTTGACATCCTATGACCAAGGCACATACGGCAAACACTCTTATCAACTGAGCTACTCTCCTGCTCCTTAGTAGGTAGTGGGTTGACATCCTATGACCAAGGCACATACGGCAAACACTCTTATCAACTGAACTACATCCTGCTCCTTAGTAGGTAGTGGGTTGACATCCTATGACCAAGGCACATACGGCAAACACTCTTATCAACTGAGCTACATCCTGCTCCTTAGTAGGTAGTGGGTTGACATCCTATGACCAAGGCACATATGGTAAACACTCTTATCAACTGAGCTACATCCTGCCCCTTAGTAGGTAGTGGGTTGACATCCTATGACCAAGGCACATACGGCAAACACTCTTATCAACTGAGCTACATCCTGCCTCTTTGTAGGTAGTGGGTTGACATCCTATGGCCAAGGCACATAAGGCAAACACTCTTATCAACTGAGCTACATCCTGCTCCTTAGTAGGTAGTGGGTTGACATCCTATGACCAAGGCACATACGGCAAACACTCTTATCAACTGAACTACATCCTGCTCCTTAGTAGGTAGTGGGTTGACATCCTATGACCAAGGCACATACGGCAAACACTCTTATCAACTGAGCTACATCCTGCTCCTTAGTAGGTAGTGGGTTGACATCCTATGACCAAGGCACATATGGCAAACACTCTTATCAACTGAGCTACATCCTGCCCCTTAGTAGGTAGTGGGTTGACATCCTATGACCAAGCACATACAAACACTCTTATCAACTGAGCTACATCCTGCTCTTTGTAGGTAGTGGGTTGACATCCTATGACCAAGGCACATACGGCAAACACTCTTATCAACTGAGCTACATCCTGCTCCTTAGTAGGTAGTGGGTTGACATCCTATGACCAAGGCACATACGGCAAACACTCTTATCAACTGAGCTACATCCTGCTCCTTAGAAGGTAGTGGGTTGACATCCTATGACCAAGGCACATATGGTAAACACTCTTATCAACTGAGCTACATCCTGCCCCTTAGTAGGTAGTGGGTTGACATCCTATGACCAAGGCACATACGGCAAACACTCTTATCACTGAGCTACATCCTGCCTCTTTGTAGGTAGTGGGTTGACATCCTATGGCCAAGGCACATACAAACACTCTTATCAACTGAGCTGCATCCTGCCCCTTAGTAGGTAGTGGGTTGACATCCTATGACCAAGGCACATACGGCAAACACTCTTATCAACTGAGCTACATCCTGCTCCTTAGTAGGTAGTGGGTTGGTAGTGGGTTGACATCCTATGACCAAGGCACATATGGCAAACACTCTTATCAACTGAGCTACATCCTGCCTCTTTGTAGGTAGTGGGTTGACATCCTATGGCCAAGGCACATAAGGCAAACACTCTTATCAACTGAGCTACATCCTGCCCCTTAGTAGGTAGTGGGTTGACATCCTATGACCAAGGCACATACGGCAAACACTCTTATCAACTGAGCTGCATCCTGCCCCTTAGTAGGTAGTGGGTTGACATCCTATGACCAAGGCACATACGGCAAACACTCAACTGAGCTACATCCTGCCCCTTAGTAGGTAGTGGGTTGACATCCTATGACCAAGGCACATACGGCAAACACTCTTATCAACTGAGCTACATCTTGCTCCTTAGTAGGTAGTGAGTTGACATCCTATGACCAAGGCACATACGGCAAACACTCTTATCAACTGAGCTACATCCTGCCCCTTAGTAGGTAGTGGGTTGACATCCTATGACCAAGGCACATACGGCAAACACTCTTATCAACTGAGCTGCATCCTGCCCCTTAGTAGGTAGTGGGTTGACATCCTATGACCAAGGCACATACGGCAAACACTCAACTGAGCTACATCCTGCCCCTTAGTAGGTAGTGGGTTGACATCCTATGACCAAGGCACATACGGCAAACACTCTTATCAACTGAGCTACATCCTGCTCCTTAGTAGGTAGTGGGTTGACATTCTATGACCAAGGCACATACGGCAAACACTCTTATCAACTGAGCTACATCCTGCCCCTTAGTAGGTAGTGGGTTGACATCCTATGACCAAGGCACATACGGCAAACACTCTTATCAACTGAGCTGCATCCTGCCCTTAGTAGGTAGTGGGTTGACATCCTATGACCAAGGCACATACGGCAAACACTCAACTGAGCTACATCCTGCCCCTTAGTAGGTAGTGGGTTGACATCCTATGACCAAGGCACATACGGCAAACACTCTTATCAACTGAGCTACATCTTGCTCCTTAGTAGGTAGTGAGTTGACATCCTATGACCAAGGCACATACGGCAAACACTCTTATCAACTGAGCTGCATCCTGCCCCTTAGTAGGTAGTGGGTTGACATCCTATGACCAAGGCACATACGGCAAACACTCTTATCAACTGAGCTGCATCCTGCCCCTTAGTAGGTAGTGGGTTGACATCCTATGACCAAGGCACATACGGCAAACACTCAACTGAGCTACATCCTGCCCCTTAGTAGGTAGTGGGTTGACATCCTATGACCAAGGCACATACGGCAAACACTCTTATCAACTGAGCTACATCCTGCTCCTTAGTAGGTAGTGGGTTGACATTCTATGACCAAGGCACATACGGCAAACACTCTTATCAACTGAGCTACATCCTGCTCCTTAGTAGGTAGTGGGTTGACATTCTATGACCAAGGCACATACGGCAAACACTCTTATCAACTGAGCTACATCCTGCCCTTTTGTGTAATAGTTAAAAAAATTAAATTTGTTTTGTTTAACAACACCACTAGAGTACATTGATTTATTAATTATCTGTTGTCATGAAATCTTAGAGAAAACCCGCTACATTTGTCCATTAGTAGCTATGGATCTTTTATATGCACCATTCCACAGACAGGATAGCACATACCACGGCCTTTGATATAGCAGTCGTGGTGCAAGAAATAGCCAAATGGACCCACTGATGAGAATTGATCCTAAACTGACTGCGCATCAAGTGAGCATTTCACCACTGGGCTATGTGTCACCCCAGATGTTATGTAACAGAGTGAATTACTTACTAATCTCCCCCATGGTACAACAGGAACTCATGGAACTTCAAGCGAATGCGCTGGCCGGGCTTTCCCTGCAGTTTATAGTAACAGAAGAGATTGTCTGGGTACATTCCAGGGAACGTGGGCGACACAATGTAGCCACTCATCTTGTTCTCGCTGCGCACGGTATAACCACACATCCTCGGGGGAGCCTCGGTACCTATATTGTATATGGCTGAAACACAAAATATACATAACGTAGCTCATCATTTTGGAAAAAAAATGTTTTTTAATAATATGAACAAAAACACAAAATATATCTAAATTAGCTGATCATTTTGAATTTTTGTTATTCTACAATATGAAGAAAAACAAATGTCGTTAGAGACAAGCAAGCATTCTTAGAGTACTGATAAAGCAATACATGTCCCCTACCGGGCCCAACAAAATCTCCTAAGTTTGTCCCCACCAGGCCCAACAAAATCTCCTAAGTTTGTCCCCTACCGGGCCCAACAAAATCTCCTAAGTTTGTCCCCTACCGGGCCCAACAAAATCTCCTAAGTTTGTCCCCAACCTGGCCCAACAAAATCTCCTAAGTTTGTCCCCTACCGGGCCCAACAAAATCTCCTAAGTTTGTCCCCTACCGGGCCCAACAAAATCTCCTAAGTTTGTTCCCTACCGGGCCCAACAAAATCTCCTAAGTTTGTTCCCTACCGGGCTCAAGGGCCATAACTCTATCACACAGATACATTCAATTTGTTTGATAGTTATGGCCTTTGAATAAATCTTAATTCTGTCAAAAATGAGTAAATCCACATGAAAGTCAAACTTGATCTGCAATTCTATATGATAATTCTATACACAAAATATTGTCTCAATATCTTGACTTGTGGAGTAAAAACAAGGTCTGGTAAACTATATGTGAGACATGGACAGACAGAAAGAAGGCTGGAGATGAAACCTATAGTTCCTTCTGGTTGAACCAGTAGAGGTCTACTTAAATATGAATATAGAAATGGTCAAACCTGCTCAAGCAGTCACTTATATTAAGTAGCCACCTATCTGAAACAGTCACCTGTATTACATTGCCACCTGTTTAAAGCAGCCACTTGTATTAAGTAGCCACCTTTCTAAAGCAGTCACCTGTATTAAGTAGCCACCTGTCTAAAGCAGTCACCTGTATTAAGTAACCACCTGTCTAAAGCAGTCACCTGTATTAAGTAGCCACCTGTCTAAAGCAGTCACCTGTATTAAGTAGCCACCTGTCTAAAGCTGCCAATTGTATTAAGTAGCTACCTGTCTAAAGCTGCCACCTGTATTAAGAGGTCGTATTACTGTTCTTGTAATAGACTATAGTACAAACTGACCTGTATGCAGTCAGCTGTCTTAAGAATTATCTTTTCTTGCCAGCTTTGGTAAATTCTCAACACAGGTTTATTTGTATCAACCAATGTAAAATATATACTAAACGATTATAGCAAAAAGAATTATTAAAATACACATTGAAAACAAAAATGATAGTAAATAATGTCATAACTGTTTTTATAAGAATTATTTGTCATTTTTGTTTGTGAATTTTTATCGATGTTTAAGTTATAAATTGCATAACATTGTGTAGCCTAGTGAACTGATTTTATACTCAAATCGTGACTACTGGTATTATATGTTTATAATTACAAACAAACAATTCTTATACAGTGAAATTCCTCTAAACCAAACATGCTCGAGACCAAGTAAAAAATCCAGTTTTAAGAGGTATCTGGTTTACAGAGGTTCTCTTCTGCACAGGTATTTAAAAAGGGACTATGAAAAATGTCCAGTTTTGTGAGAATTCCAGTTTACAGAGGTTTCACTGTCATTACAAACAGCACAAAATATTTAGTTTCTAACATCATTTTCATGACCTATTTATGTAATGACGTCCAATTTGATGTAATGACATCAAAGGATAACATTTCAGTTTTTTAGTGATGTCATCCAATCAGAACAGAGTAAATCATAAAACAGCGGAAGGTTTGTAATTACAGCACTGTAAATGTTTCTTTACAAATCTATTTTATTATTCATTTTATACTTTCCTCAATGATATGCTTACAGTTACCTCCTGCGTCTCAACAAAATATTTTTTTAATGAAATAATGTTTGAGAAAAATGAAGAAAAGTGGCAGAAAATGAGAATGTAAAACTGTCCTTACAAGCATCGATAAATTGGTAAAATCCACTAAAGCCTTTGTTTGATTTGGAAGCGTCGGTGTAGAATGAGAGAATGATAACATTATTAGTGGAGACGATCAGGTTTGGCAGCTTGCCAAGAATGTCTCCACAGAATCGTCCGGTCATCTGTGCATCCAGCAGCTTCTCCATTTCGCGGTCACTCTTGATCTGGGCGTAGACATCCAGGTAGTCATGCTCACAGCTGAAAGGAACAAAAGATTTTTAAATTAAACTGAAAACAATTGCAGGAATACATTTGAAATATGTGATGACAGTAATATTTTCTTCAGTGTTTTATAAAAGCAGTGAACACAAAAAGAAAACATGCAAGTTCTAGGTTGGTGATGGATGGATTGATGGATGGGTGGGTGGGTGGGTGGGTGGGTGCATGAATGGATGGATGGACAGACGGATGGACAACTGGATGGATGGATGGATGGATGGATGGATGGATGGATGGATGGATGGATGGATGGATGGACAGACGGATGGACGGACAACTGGATAGATCGATGGGTGGGTGGGTGGGTTTATGGATGAATGGATGGATGGATGGATGGATGGATGGATGGATTTGGGTGGTTGGGTTGGTGGGTTGGGTGGATGGGTGTATTTGGGTTTGGGTGGATGGATGGATGGATGGACAGAAATATTGATGTACAGATGGATCTTGGACATATGTATGGACAGAGACAGATGCTCATATTTAATTAAGATTCTGGTACAATTTGTGACAGAGATCTCATCCAGCACAGATTAAAAATACAGTTTCAGAAACGGCCATTAAGGAAATTGTTGTTTTTTTACATTCATTATCAATATAATTAAATAAAACTAATTTGGTATTACATTTGCAGTACATGTATTTGCATGATTAAAATTCCCTGCAGGCCCATTACTCACAACATAATAAGTCAGGTCGTTTCCTAATCTGATCAATTAATAATTTGAACAGCAAGACCAAACCAATAATTAACAATGGAAAAGAAACACTCACGAAATCACTTAAGACTGAATTGGAAAATTAATTTATTATGTAACATGGTGGTACATTTTCTGGATAATATATAAATTAACATACTTATGCGAGTATCATAAAATTTTTTTTACAAAACATGTTTGGATTTTGAATTATTTCTAATCTTGTTATATAAATTTCATATGGCACTCATCCCATAAATACAGATTATTAAATGATTTTACTAAACAAGTCAGGGTGAAAGCAAGGGTTATACATGCATCCTGACATGAGTTATCCATATTATCCTGACATGAGTTATCCATATTATCCTGACATGAGTTATCCATATTACCCTGTCATGAGTTATCCATATTATCCTAACATGAGTTATCCATATTATTGGGGGGTTTTAAAGAATAACAAGGATATTGCTAGAAGGATACAATAAAATTAAGTCATTTTCAGAAGTGATGTTTTTTTTCTTTCAGCTCCTACCCAGAGTACATTTAATGACTGAATGAGGAGATAAAAGGCCACTACACCAACTTCTGTCTCACTAACCCTCTGTCATGGACAGACACCCCAGATAGTTCAGGTGTGTGCCCAGGACAGTGTGCTTGAACCTTTATTGGATATAAGCATGAAAATAACTATGAATGAATGAACCAACCAACCAATGAATCAACCAACCAACCAACCAACCAACCTATCAACCAACCAATAGGGGTTGAAGTGATCACGACAAGAATTTCAGGACAAATTTGTAAATGATTCAGAAATAAATTTGACATCATGACTTGACGTTGAAAAAAAAAAACCTACTTGAGGCAGGAAACAAAGTTTTAGACACAATTGTACACAGTGTTCTAAATGGGTTAATCAAGTATACTGAACTACAAAAGAAACATAAACTGAATAGACTTAATGGCTTAACATGTCAGCAAGACTTTGACAATTATAAGAAAGAAAGAAATGTTTTATTTAATGATGCACTCAACACATTTTATTTACGGTTATATGGCGTCAAACATATGGTTAAGGACCACACAGATAATGAGAGAGGAATCCCATTGTCGCCACTTCATGGACTACTCTTTTTGATTAGCAGTAAGGAGCTTTTATATGCACCATCCCACAGACAGGGTAGTACATATCACGGTCTTTGATATACCAGTCATGGTGCACTGGTTGGAACGAGAAATAGCCCAATGGGCCCACCAACAGGGATCGATCCCAGACCGACCGCACAGCGAGCGAGCGCTGTACCACTGGGCTACGTCCTGCCCCCTTGACAATTATAAGAAACACAAAACATAACAGGATTCTAAATTAATCATTTTAAATACATTTTTAAAAACTGAATTAATATTCACATTTATTTTGTTCAGTATACGTTTAATTATTAAAAAAATACATCGTTAAACCAATATCCGATGTTATTTCATTTTCGTTGCATAAAAGGTTTGCACATAAACCTAAACCAAATAGTCTGGTACAATCAATATAACTTGAGACTTATTTTCTTGGTGTCCATAAATTTTACCATTAAATATAATTATAGAAGCAGACCTTTAGCATTATTACAAAACTTGGAGAGTCTCATGTTATCCACATATCTGTTTATTGTGGAATGCTATGACATAAATATACCTTTGTATCTTGTCTGTAGATTCATACATCCAGAGAACAGTATAACTAGCATCAACATGACATTCTGAATGCCAGTTTTTAAAGCAGAACTACCTTAGTACCTATTTGATCTCAGAGAATGTAAACAGTTGTAAGCAAATATTGTGATGACGAACAGATCATGACAAGATTCTATTTCGGCCTCAAGTTGTACTTAACTGCATTCCTCAAGTGAAATAGCTTTTACCTTCCAGATAGTAAACTTGTCTAACAATGAGTAAACTTGTGTTTTCTTTAACCATAAACTAGGAGAGATAGCTATAACTTGGTAACGTAACATTTAAAACATGCATCATAAGTGGTTATAAACTGAGAACATCACATCAAAGTGATTGTAGTTGAATGTTGTTGTTAGATTTCATGCACAATTGGAGAGGTGATACTAATACATAATTTGGTGGAAAAGCATTTGCCTGAGGTGGGATGGGCCCTTAAGTTTTTGCTCATGCCAACCAGTGCTCCAAGACTGGCACATCAAAGGCAATGGTATGTGTTGTACTGTTTGTGGGGAACTGCATATAAAGGTGATTAAGTGCAGCCAAGTGGGTTTGCTTTCTCACACTGTTGGCCAAGTGATGATTTAACTTTACATTAGATATCAAAGAGCCACAGTTTTAAAATGTGCAGAGATGTAATACAACACTAACTCTCTAGAAGTATCCTAAAATACTCTTAACACTGATAACAAGACACATTTCAGGAAACATTCTTAACAGTATGGCAGATAACACCATATTTAATCTCCTAAAATCCTCATAACTCAACAAATCAAGTTTTTTGGTGGGGTTTTTTAATATCTTCATACCAAAATGATATCTAACTCTTGAACTAAGTTGTAACAACAAGAATCTACAAAATTAAATGTCTCGCCTACCATAACAAATTTTGTTGTGCTGTGATGAACATCCATAAGTGCAACTATAAACCAAGTTTAACTGACCAAGGACTTATAGTGTGTGAGAAAGTAACGTAAACATTAAACTTTAACACAAATGTTGATGCCACCGCTGCTGCTCCCACTGCCATCACCATCAAACAAGTAATACTTATATCTCGACCGTTTACTTTACATAGATGAGACAAAAACACAATATTGGTATCAATGAGATTTCAACTTACATGTATACTGCTCATGGGCATAGGAAGGTGCTAAAAAGTGGGGAGACACACACATATATATGTAAATATATAAAAACCATCACTGCATCTACAAAGTGAAGGGACACTTGCCTCCCCCTCCCTGTTTCCTATGCCAGCGCTGCTGCAGGTTTCATGGCATTTGACAAATCTTGATATCAATCGCATGATCAACAGTGACATCCATATAAATGAAAGTCCAGTTGGTCATAATTAAAATCATTACTGTCAAACACTTGATTCAAAGACATGTGATCAAGTGATTTCTGTGCTGAGTGACAACATAATAACCTCATCTGCTGTGAGAATCTTGCTAACATAATCACTTCTTCAACTGACAAAAAGGAGCTGACATTTTCAGACCAGCTCTTTTATTAGCAAGATGTAAAAACAAGCTGCCATTCTCAGGAAAGCTCCGGTATTAACAGGATGTCAAATAAAAAGCAGAGATTTGGAGGAGCATGATGGGTCATGTGATTCGATGCTCTATAATATGTGGAGGGATGTACAAGATGGCAATAATATTTCTAGTCATGTCACGTCATGTCGTATAATATGCCAGTACTCTGTGTTGTATAGAAATAGGACTTTGGATATATTAACTCTGAATGATAAAAACAATCTTTGCACAAAGCATTTAGAAAATATACAACAATGGTTATTAAAACATGTATAAAGAACAAAATAAAAAGTCACCTTTACTAAAACAAAATAAGATATTGCATCCCATGGGATTATAAAAACTCTGGTCAACATAGTCCAGGTGATTATCAGACCATTCAGGAAAAAATACAGCCCAGCCCACCTCCCTATTGGAAAAGATAAAATAATATAAATTCATTATAATTATGAGTGTAACACAGTGAAAGTTAACATTTCATGACACCCTCAGGTATAAAGTGTGACAAGACACCCTCAGGTATAAAGTGTGACAAGACACCCTCAGGTATAAAGTGTGACAAGACACCCTCAGGTATAAAGTGTGACAAGACACCTTCAGGTATAAAGTGTGACAAGACACCCTCAGGTATAAAGTGTGACAAGACACCCTCAGGTATAAAGTGTGACAAGACACCCTCAGGTATAAAGTGTGACAAGACATACAGTTTCACAGTACATGAATAACAGAACAAATACACATGTACCTCATATTAACAAATGTTGCTGCACGTATATAATAAATTTAAGGTTTTGTAACTTTGACTTCCAACAATAGTAGATACCAGGACACGCCTATAGTGGCATGGTTGTATGTATGTATGTAGATACCAGGACACACCTATAGTGGCATGGTTGTATGTATGTATGTAGATACCAGGACACACCTATAGTGGCATGGTTGTATGTATGTATGTAGATACCAGGACACACCTATAGTGGCAGCATGGTTGTATGTATGTATGTAGATACCAGGACACACCTATAGTGGCATGGTTGTATGTATGTATGTAGATACCAGGACACACCTATAGTGGCAGCATGGTTGTATGTATGTATGTAGATACCAGGACACACCTATAGTGGCAGCATGGTTGTATGTATGTATGTAGATACCAGGACACACCTATAGTGGCATGGTTGTATGTATGTATGTAGCTACCAGGACACACCTATAGTGGCATGGTTGTATGTATGTATGTAGCTACCAGGACACACCTATAGTGGCATGGTTGTATGTATGTATGTAGATACCAGGACACACCTATAGTGGCAGCATGGTTGTATGTATGTATGTAGATACCAGGACACACCTATAGTGGCAGCATGGTTGTATGTATGTATGTAGATACCAGGACACACCTATAGTGGCAGCATGGTTGTATGTATGTATGTAGATACCAGGACACACCTATAGTGGCAGCATGGTTGTATGTATGTATGTAGATACCAGGACACACCTATAGTGGCATGGTTGTATGTATGTATGTAGATACCAGGACACACCTATAGTGGCAGCATGGTTGTATGTATGTATGTAGATACCAGGACACACCTATAGTGGCATGGTTGTATGTATGTATGTAGATACCAGGACACACCTATAGTGGCAGCATGGTTGTATGTATGTATGTAGATACCAGGACACACCTATAGTGGCAGCATGGTTGTATGTATGTATGTAGATACCAGGACACACCTATAGTGGCAGCATGGTTGTATGTATGTATGTAGATACCAGGACACACCTATAGTGGCAGCATGGTTGTATGTATGTATGTAGGTACCAGGACACACCTATAGTGGCATGGTTGTATGTATGTATGTAGATACCAGGACACACCTATAGTGGCATGGTTGTATGTATGTATGTAGCTACCAGGACACACCTATAGTGGCATGGTTGTATGTATGTATGTAGCTACCAGGACACACCTATAGTGGCATGGTTGTATGTATGTATGTAGCTACCAGGACACACCTATAGTGGCAGCATGGTTGTATGTATGTATGTAGCTACCAGGACACACCTATAGTGGCATGGTTGTATGTATGTATGTAGATACCAGGACACACCTATAGTGGCAACATGGTTGTATGTATGTATGTAGATACCAGGACACACCTATAGTGGCATGGTTGTATGTATGTATGTAGATACCAGGACACACCTATAGTGGCATGGTTGTATGTATGTATGTAGGTACCAGGACACACCTATAGTGGCATGGTTGTATGTATGTATGTAGATACCAGGACACACCTATAGTGGCATGGTTGTATGTATGTATGTAGGTACCAGGACACACCTATAGTGGCATGGTTGTATGTATGTATGTAGCTACCAGGACACACCTATAGTGGCATGGTTGTATGTATGGATGTAGCTACCAGGACACACCTATAGTGGCATGGTTGTATGTATGTATGTAGCTACCAGGACACACCTACAGTGGCATGGTTGTATGTATGTATGTAGCTACCAGGACACACCTATAGTGGCATGGTTGTATGTATGTATGTAGCTACCAGGACACACCTACAGTGGCATGGTTGTATGTATGTATGTAGATACCAGGACACACCTATAGTGGCATGGTTGTATGTATGGATGTAGCTTGAGACCACCTGCTTAATCCAAGCTTCCTTCTACTTCTGTAGATACACTGATGCAATATTCAGCTACTAGTATATATGCTGTCATAGAGATTTCTGACATGGATGTGAGAGCATATATGTATATAAATAATCACCAAAATTGGCAACAGATGGTCACAAGTTATTTGTGGGGCCCTTTCCTTCATTATATTGTTAATCCTTTTAATTGCATTCTGGAACATTTTAAAGAAGCTTTTCTAGTATTAAAAACCTGTTACGACTTGAGAGCAAGAGCTTTAGCTTCCCTGGTCTCTCTTCCCCAGCTCAGAAAATGGCACTGCATGTTAATCATAGTTCAAACCTATCATAGAACATGACTGGTTTTGACATTGCATTGACCGCGGTGCATAAAGTAAAGAAAGATAAGCTAGACTAAATGGAAAAACCATGTAGAAAATATAAAACCATAAAACCAAAAATCTTTTCTTGCTGTTTATGTATGTAAACTTAAAAATCATCCAAAATTCAACCAAGTGATCAACTGATGGAAAACTGAAATAGCATCAGAATGTTATGTATGGTAGATATTAAACTTGATTAGCAATGACAAATATATGGCCAGTGGCAGTGGGCGAGAGGCACATAAAAAGCTCCAATTTGAAGTCTCCTATTAGCGGAGATTTGATAAAGAACTCTTATTGATCCCCCAATCAGCAAGTGGCACAATAAACAAGGACCGGACTCGGCTGGATGTCTGTGATTCCAAGTCTTTCATCCTCCACAATGAAACGCACCGACTCTTGGAAAGAACATTATGAGTTGATAAATTATAAACGATGTTGACAGAGTGAGGAATGAGAGGACAGATCTATATGGCCTGCCTGTTCTGTGTGTGCTCTCTAATGATGCAGGGCCACACATCATGCCTGGAGCCAACTCACCGGCCTAACAAACATTTGTTGGTTTACTTAGTCAACTTATCTCATGCTAAGACAAACAGGGGGATCTGAAGAGGTCCATGGTGTCATAATAAAATAGGCATGTTTTTTAAACTAGTGATTACTGTAGAACTAACAATGAAAACTAAATATTTATACAAGCTTTGCATATAACATGTTTTCCAAATCTACTTCATTTATTAATGGAATAAAGATTGTTTAAAAAAAAAAAAATTATGATGTAGATATTCAGAGGCATGTTCAGGGTTTTATTTCTAAAATTCATCTTGACACCCATGGCTTTGAAATTGGGAATTTTAGCATCATTTTACCAGAAATTGGGAATTTTCTGTTTCATTTCAAAAACATCTTATTAAGTCAAGTTAGAATTTAAAAAGTAATGCCATATATATATGTATATACATGTACTTGTCTTTATTCAAATAAATATATCTATTGTGCATTACAAAATGTTATTGGGGAGGGAAGGTTTGTTAAGTGAATGAGATTTACATTCAGATTGGGAATTTTTTATTCCAAAATTGGGAATAAAAAATGACATAGCCTCTGTAGAATGGTGGGGGAATGATGCTCATTATCAGAGTCGAGAAACATGGAGGATAAAACCCTGATGTTATAGATAAAATAAAGTCTTATTGAATCTTGTACCTACAATTTCATATCCAGCCAGTGCACCACATCTGGTATATTAAAAGCCATGGTATGTGCTATCCTGTCTGTGGGATGGTGCATATAAAAGACCCCTTGCTACTAATGGAAAAATGTAGCTGGTTTCCTCTCTAAGACTATATGTAAAAATTACCAAATGTTTGACATCCAATAGCTGATGATTAATAAATCAATGTGCTCTAGCTGTGTCATGAAAAAAAAATGTGGTGAGTAATTAATTGCTCCTCTAACTTAGATTCTGGGGATCCACTGATCCATTTAAGATATTACTACACTGAGCATTGGTAGTTCATCTTTTTGTGGTACATGTCCTAGTTTTTAACAATTCTCCTGTTAAGGGGAGATAACATTTACTATCTTTGAACTACAGTCTCAGTGGAGTGAAAAGGAGTCAGAGTGACAGCTCCGTTTAACTGGTGAGGACTAAGAATACTAAATCCTGTCTCCACAGCAGTGAGGACTAAGAATACTAAATCCTGTCTCCACAGCGGTGAGGACTAAGAATACTAAATCCTGTCTCCACAATGGTGAGGACTAAGAATACTAAATCCTGTCTCCACAATGGTGAGGACTAAGAATACTAAATCCTGTCTTCACAGCAGTGAGGACTAACAATACTAAATCCTGTCTCCACAGCGGTGAGGACTAAGAATACTAAATCCTGTCTTCACAATGGTGAGGACTAACAATACTAAATCCTGTCTCCACAATGGTGAGGACTAACAATACTAAATCCTGTCTTCACAGCGGTGAGGACTAAGAATACTAAATCCTGTCTCCACAATGGTGAGGACTAACAATACTAAATCCTGTCTCCACAGCGGTGAGGACTAAGAATACTAAATCCTGTCTCCACAGCGGTGAGGACTAAGAATACTAAATCCTGTCTCCACAATAGTGAGGACTAAGAATACTAAATCCTGTCTCCACAGCAGTGAGGACTAACAATACTAAATCCTGTCTTCACAGCAGTGAGGACTAACAATATTAAATCCTGTCTCCACAGTGGTGAGGACTAAGAATACTAAATCCTGTCTTCACAATGGTGAGGACTAAGAATACTAAATCCTGTCTCCACAATGGTGAGGACTAAGAATACTAAATCCTGTCTCCACAGCGGTGAGGACTAAGAATACTAAATCCTGTCTCCACAATGGTGAGGACTAAGAATACTAAATCCTGTCTCCACAATGGTGAGGACTAAGAATACTAAATCCTGTCTTCACAGCAGTGAGGACTAACAATACTAAATCCTGTCTCCACAGCGGTCAGGACTAAGAATACTAAATCCTGTCTTCACAATGGTGAGGACTAACAATACTAAATCCTGTCTCCACAATGGTGAGGACTAACAATACTAAATCCTGTCTTCACAGCGGTGAGGACTAAGAATACTAAATCCTGTCTCCACAATGGTGAGGACTAACAATACTAAATCCTGTCTCCACAGCGGTGAGGACTAACAATACTAAATCCTGTCTCCACAGCGGTGAGGACTAAGAATACTAAATCCTGTCTCCACAGCGGTGAGGACTAACAATACTAAATCCTGTCTCCACAGCGGTGAGGACTAAGAATACTAAATCCTGTCTCCACAGCGGTGAGGACTAACAATACTAAATCCTGTCTCCACAGCGGTGAGGACTAAGAATACTAAATCCTGTCTCCACAGCGGTGAGGACTAACAATACTAAATCCTGTCTCCACAGCGGTGAGGACAAACAATACTAAATCCTGTCTCCACAGCAGTGAGGACTAAGAATACTAAATCCTGTCTCCACAGCGGTGAGGACTAAGAATACTAAATCCTGTCTCCACAGCGGTGAGGACTAAGAATATTAAATCCTGTCTCCACAGCGGTGAGGACTAAGAATACTAAATCCTGTCTCCACAGCGGTGAGGACTAAGAATACTAAATCCTGTCTCCACAATGGTGAGGACTAAGAATACTAAATACCTGTCTCCACAGCAGTGAGGACTAAGAATACTAAATCCTTTCTCCACAGCAGTGAGGACTGACAATACTAAATCCTTTCTCCACAGCAGTGAGGACTAACAATACTAAATCCTGTCTCCACAGCGGTGAGGACTAAGAATACTAAATCCTGTCTCCACAGCGGTGAGGACTAAGAATACTAAATCCTGTCTTCAAAGTGGTGAAGACTAAGAATACTAAATCCTGTCTTCGCAGCAGTGAGGACTAAGAATACTAAATCCTGTCTTCACAGCAGTGAGGACTAAGAATACTAAATCCTGTCTTCACAGCAGTGAGGACTAAGAATACTAAATCCTGTCTTCACAGTGGTGAAGACTAAGAATACTAAATCCTGTCTCCACAGCAGTGAGGACTAAGAATACTAAATCCTGTCTCCACAGCGGGGAGGACTAAGAATACTAAATCCTGTCTTCACAGCAGTGGGGACTAAGAATACTAAATCCTGTCTCCACAGCGGGGAGGACTAAGAATATTAAATCCTGTCTTCACATGGATTTCACAGATCATGGTTCACAACTGGACTCCCGCTCACAACAGACATGGTTGTGTTTCTACTTTTGACAGTTACCAAGGAGTACAAACTGTGGCTGCTTTCTTATAGTTTATTTGGCTAATTAAAACTTTAATTAATCATATCAGTTCACTCAAAAGATAATCTTCACTGGGTGGTACATGTACAATCACTTGCAGGGATGACATCATGCCATGGTAGCCATTAAAACAGCAAAATATTAAAGAAACTTTAATTAACTACATATATTCTGTCCAAGTTCGCCAAATTGCTAATATGTTTTGGGGCATCTAGCTTAAACTCTGCATATGTATGCATCACATACTTTAATCCAAATTAATATTGAAATATGTACCGTAACAATAACACATATTCATGTAAAATTCATCTCCTGTTTGCATGTACTTAAAAAACAGTTAAATCATTTCAGCTGCATTAAAAGACTCTCCAGTAACAGATCTGGCAAACAGGTCTATTATCATACAGTATGTATCATGCAGGCCTTACAAAGGGTGTTGATTACAAATATCTGCACTGAGAAAGTGTGCCGATACCCAGTATCTGTCCTGACAAAGTGTGCTGATAACTGGTATACCTGTAATACGTAACGATGAACCTGTAATCCCACCTTTTAAATAACTTAGCGATATCAGTTTGCTGGCTCCCTTCCAGCACTCACAAACAGATCTTGTAAGAGTCAACATGAGACAAAAACATTTCATCTTATCGTTCACTTCATTCCATTTCATATTTAGCCACAACTAGCTATTTTAAAACTACACAGTTTTATTGTCTGTGAAGACACATGCACGTTTATCAGTTCACTTAAAAAGCATCTCCACTGGGTGGTACATGTGCAATCACTTGCAGGGATGGCATCATGCCATGGTAGCCAGAACGATCTACATTTTAATATCACAGCAAAACATTAAAGAATCGGATACCCTGCTGCTCCAGCCAGTGCACCACAACTGGTATATCAAAGGCCATGGTATGTACTACTCTGTCTGTGGGATGGTGCATACAAAACATCCCTTGCTGCTAATCGTAAAGAGTAGACCATGAAGTGGTGACAGCATATTTCCTCTCTCAATATATATGTGGTACATAACCATATGTCTGACACCATATAACCGTAAATAAAATGTGTTGAGTGTGTTGTTAAATAAAACACTTCCTTCCTTCCTGTGTGCTGCAGTATCATCAGTGATTAAACATCTTTTTAATTTGTATTCTTACCACCCCACCAACACATCATATCTCTATCAGAAAGCCCCTTCAAAGGTGCATTTTCATAGGATATTAAACAAGCTTCCAATTCATATCATGTTTATGTCTTGAGTGAAATAATTTTCAAATGTAACGAGCTCAGTTGACTGACATTCCAGTACGGTCGTAGTGCACAAGTTGTCATGTGACATTGAAGTGTTACCTCCCACTTTACACTCTAGTGGGACGTAACACTTTGATATGTAACGAGCTCAGTTGACTAACATTCCAGTACGGTCGTAGTGCACAAGTTGTCATGTGACACTGAAGTGTTACCTCCCACTTCACACTCTAGTGGGACGTAACACTTTGATATGTAACGAGCTCAGTTGACTGACATTCCAGTACGGTCGTAGTGCACAAGTTGTCATGTGACATTGAAGTGTTACCTCCCACTTCACACTCTAGTGGGACGTAACACTTTGATATGAACCAAAGTTAAAGTTTGTTTTGTTTAACGACAATGCTAGAGCACCATGATTTAATAATCATCAGCTACTGAATGTCTAACTTTTGGTAATTCGGACATATATTTTTCTATTAATAGCAAGGGATCTTTTATATGCACCATCCCATAGACAGGATAGCACATACCATGGTCTTTGATATACCAGTCGTGGTGCAATGGCTAGAATGAGAAATAGCCCAATGGGTCCACCAACAAGGATCGAATATTTCTTTAATGATTGCTTAAATTACATATACTGTACCAAAATAAAATCTAAAAGAATATTTTTTAAAAATCAACTATGACATCGTGGCAGTTGACCCTGCAAATGACTTCATCAAGTCAGACAATTAGCGAACTAAAAGAGCATCTCTGGGAAGACGTACCACCAAGTAATTTTTGGGAAGAAAACCTGTTTAATTTGCTTCCTTTCAAGCCAGTTTTCATGGTCAATGAGCTACTCTGTAGAATCTCCATGTATAATTAAGATGAGAGATGGAGAAATTGGAGAAAAATTCGACTGTTGATTA
Organism: Gigantopelta aegis; assembly: GCF_016097555.1. Classification (NCBI taxonomy): domain Eukaryota; kingdom Metazoa; phylum Mollusca; class Gastropoda; order Neomphalida; family Peltospiridae; genus Gigantopelta; species Gigantopelta aegis. The sequence goes on along the minus strand of NC_054702.1, from coordinate 8,170,674 downwards.
ACAAAGACTGCACTCGAGTGGAAACAACGAGAGTGTGCAACTCGTAACGGACAATGTTTTATTACATCAAACCGCAGAGCCGCCTCAGTACTTACCAAGGGCAGTTCACAAACTGATGACATGGGGGAGGTAGGCCTGCTTATTGTTTTTCTCAATGCATATTTGGTTAAAATACAGCTTAAACATGGCAGGTATACAAAACATCCATAGGTGCAACTATAAACCAAGTTTCATTGACCTATAGGACTTACAGTTTGTGAGAAAGTGATCTAAACATAAATTTTTATGCAAAAACTGATTGCAAAGTTGACGCCATTGCCACCACCTCCCCATTCGTAAACATCATACCTACATCTTGCCTTTATACTCTGTAACGGGGGGCGGGATTTAGCTCAGTTGGTTGAGTGTCCACTTGAGGTGCTTGTGTCGCAAGTCCATTCAACTGACTGGGTTTTTTCTTGTTCCAAACAGTGCACCACAACTGATCAAAGGCCATGGTATGTGCTTTCTTGTCTGTGGGAAAGTACATATAAAAGATCCCTTGATGCATTAGGATAAATGTAGCAGGTTGCTTATGAAAAAAATGTAGTGGGTTTCCTCTGATGACTAATTGTCAGAATTACCAAATGTTTGACACCCAATAGCCAATGATTAATTAATCAACGTGCTTAAGTGGTGTCATTAAACAAAACTAACTTTGTAAAGGCAAGACAAACATTGCCTCCTGCTTCCCCTCCTATATGATTAAGTCTTGACCAGCCCTAAACATTGCTCAAAATGAAAGCATGACCTAGATAATGTAAATGATGCCGAAACTAGGCAGGGGTAATATCCCCTCACATCTAATCCAATATTGTAATAAACATCTCCCCTTCCACATGGATAACCGTCAACATCGTTAACTTAATTCTTGTTTCAAGGGTGAATTTATTCTTTCTCAAGCTAATGAAAGTGTTACTATACTTTGAAGAGAATAAAGAATTTGTGTTATTCATTTATGTTGCTACTGGACGCTGACATTTCCTGAGATCTGAAGTGTAAACTCAATCAAGTAATCGGTTACTTGCGTATTATTACAGACGAAAATGATGTCTTGTTTCAAAGTAAAAAATGCACTATTGCAACCTTTCTTATTTCTAAAGACCAAGAGAGTGTATCAGTTCAGTGTAAAGAAAGCCAATCAGAATATGAAAGGCTCACTGGATATATCTAATGGTGGACACTGAGTTTATGAAGACACAATCACAATATAAATTTTGTGGTCTGGGTCAATCACAATAGTCGGTTGACCCAGGATAACAATATTAGGTTTTGCTATTAGTATTATGAGAAAATATAACTGTGACGTGAGTTCTAGTAATGAGGTGACCCAGTGTCTAAGGCTGGGTGATTGTTGTTTTTGCCATCAACACATTAATAGGGTTTTTCTTGATTTAAAATTGTATTAGTGTATCTGTAAACAGTAAACAGTCATTTTGAATTAGCAATATTAGAAAATTTGATTGTGTTATATTCTTTAATATGGCTTCTAGAAATTATTGGTGGGTTTTCTCTTTTTTCTTTTCTTTTTTAAATCATGAACATGTTAATGTCTTCCTGTTCGATGTTGCTTTAAAATCTTTATTAATGTAAAGTGATGGCAAGTTGAATGCCAGCATAGCCAGTGAAATTTTAAATTGATTTGTTACTTTGAATTTCCGTAATAGTATTAGAAAATATAATTGTATAATCTGCATGTAGCATGACTTCTAGAATAAGATGACAAAGTCTCCAGGGCAGGTGTTTTTATGTTTTGGAGTTTGTGTGTGTGTGTGTGTGTGTTTCTGGCCCTCAAATTTCCATCCTCCAGGCCCCCCCCCCCCTTCCACACACACACACACACACACACTTTTCAAATACATATACACTCCTTGGGTGCATGTCATGTGTACATTAAAAAAACCACTTTCAGATATTGAATAGGTATTAAAATTAGAATCACCAAAATTGAAAGGCCAAAATTTACAATGTCTGTGTTTGACTGAAATGCGTGTAACTACATATATTTACAATTCTCAAAAACCTGCATTTATAAGAGAAAAAACAAGTTTTGTACATTTGACCCATACAGTCTATCCTGGTGAGGATGACAATAGGTGCACAATCCAAATAAAATGAAATTGTCCTAACTGATCATCATGATATTTACTGATGATGATTCAAACTGATCCCCAACATTACGTAATAATGAAATTACCAATAATCTCGCAGATTCATCACAATTTTATAAGGAGCCTTTTTCATCTTCTTATTTATAATACATGTGCACAGAAAGTTAATTAAACATCACTGGTTCTTTGTTTTTTGTTCCTTCAACCACAACAGATATTAATATTCCACTGAAAACATTAAAGTAATATAATTCATATTAAATCCGTACTTCTAACTTTAAATGCTCTAAAAAAAATAGCAAAGTGTAATAAAGTGATGGAAATGATGTGCAAATCCATAGCTTCTGGCAACTGGATGCTACAGAATATTGCAATAACACCCAGCTAATAAAATGTTTTTAGTTTCATCTAAAACATAGAATGTGTTGAAAAGCTTGTTCCGAGTTTGTAGCCATTGCAAGATGTTAGTATCAAGAAGTTTATATCTGTTGTTTAATGACATCACTAGAGCACATTGATTTATTAATCATCAGCTAATGGATGTCAAACATTTGGTCGTTTTGATATATAGTCTTCAGAGAGGAAACCCGCTATATTTTTCCACAGACAGGATAGTACATATCACAACTTTTTATATACCAGTTGTGGTGCATATGCCGAGATGAGAAATAGCCTAGTGAGCCCACAGAAGGGGATTGATCCTAGACCGACTGTGGGTCAAGCAAGTGCTTTTACCACTGGGCTAAGTCTGTCAAGGACAATGGTTACATGGTTAGTTAAAACGAAACTGGTGTAGTGGTCTTACATCTCCACACTTGATTGTTGTTTAGACCGGGACAAAACATATCATTGATCAAATACTCACGATGGTGCTCTCCCTTGAAGATCAAACTTATTAAATCGGATTTGAACGCGCTCATTTCGGCCACCAATGAACTTGTAGATGCAGTGTACGTTGTCCGGATATTTACTTGGCCAATTTGGAGAGTGGAATGTTCCATTTTTAACAGAGGAGTGCAAGCTTGAGATAATGACATCACAGTCTAGAAGAGAAAAAAATATATATAAATAACAAATAGTAAAATGAAACACATTTTTTTAAATTTACAATATAGATAAAAAAAAGAAAAGAAAAAAAAAGTGTGAACTGAAATATATTTTTCTATAGTTTAAGAAAGGAACTTGGAATCATGACCAATTAAACCAATAAGAACAAATAATGAAAGAAAATGGTAAACAAAATCAGTACATAAAGTCTACTGGGTAAGTAACATAAAGCACAAGAATGATGAAAATCAATTAGATGGCTGAGCAACAATGACACAATGGTATTAACCTGCAGGATGGTGCTATCAGAATATCACGAAGAAAATATAATTTGTAGGATATCTTTAAATAATACAATTGACAGGATGTCATTGAAAGAATATTATTGACAGGATGTCACTGAGATAATATTCTTCACAGGATGTCATTCAAAGAATGTTATAGATGTCATTGAGAGAATGTTATTGACATGATGTCATTGGAAGAATGTTATTGACAGGATGTCACTATGAAAATGCCATTGACAGGATGTCCTTGAAAGAATGTTGACAGGATGTCACTGAATGACATTCACAGGATGTCACTGAATGTCATTCACAGGATGTCACTGAATGTCACTGAAAGAGTCATTCACAGGATCTCATTGAAAGAATGTCATCGACAGGATGTCACTGAGAGTGTCATTCAGAGGATGTAACTGAGTGTCATTCACAGGATGTAACTGAGTGTCATTCACAGGATGTAACTGAGAGTGTCATTCACAGGATGTCACTGAGAGTGTCATTCACAGGATGTAACTGAGTGTGTCATTCACAGGATGTCACTGAGAGTGTCATTCACAGGATGTCACTGAGAGTGTCATTCACAGGATGTCACTGAGTGTGTCATTCACAGGATGTCACTGAGAGTGTCATTCACAGGATGTAACTGAGAGTGTCATTCACAGGATGTCACTGAGAGTGTCATTCACAGGATGTCACTGAGAGTGTCATTCACAGGATGTAACTGAGAGTGTCATTCACAGGATGTAACTGAGAGTGTCATCGACAGGATGTCACTGAGAGTGTCATTCACAGGATGTAACTGAGAGTGTCATTCACAGGATGTCACTGAGAGTGTCATTCACAGGATGTCACTGAGAGTGTCATCGACAGGATGTCACTGAGAGTGTCATTCACAGGATGTAACTGAGAGTGTCATTCACAGGTTGTCAATGAGAGTGTCATTCACAGGATGTCACTGAGAGTGTCATTCACAGGATGTAACTGAGAGTGTCATTCACAGGATGTCACTGAGAGTGTCATTCACAGGATGTCACTGAGAGTGTCATTCACAGGATGTCACTGAGAGTGTCATTCACAGGATGTCACTGAGAGTGTCATTCACAGGTTGTCAATGAGAGTGTCATTCACAGGATGTCACTGAGAGTGTCATTCACAGGATGTAACTGAGTGTGTCATTCACAGGATGTCACTGAGAGTGTCATTCACAGGATGTAACTGAGTGTGTCATTCACAGGATGTAACTGAGTGTGTCATTCACAGGATGTAACTGAAAGTGTCATTCACAGGATGTGCTATTGACAAGATGCTATTGGTAGAAAGTCATTAAAAGGATGTCACTATAACAATATCACTGAGAAAATGTCACTGTCAGATGCTATTAAAAGAATGTCATTAAAAATGTTCAGGTCAATATACTATATTCCATCAAAACAACACTGATGGCATTGTGAAAGTGCTATAACACTGGAAAGTGCTATAAACAGATTAATAAAAATAAAAATATTACACTATGTAACATATATAACATTATACCGGCCTCAGTGGTGTAGTGGTTAAGCCATCAGACATACGGCTGGTAGGTACTGGGTTCACAGCACGGTACCGGCCTCAGTGGTGTTGTGGTTAAGCCATCAGACATAAGGCTGGTAGGTACTGGGTTCACAGCATGGTACCGGCCTCGGTGGTGTCGTGGTTAAGCCATCAGACATAAGGCTGGTAGGTACTGAGTTCGTAGCCTGGTACCGGCCTCAGTGGTGTAGTGGTTAAGCCATCAGACATAAGGCTGGTAGGTACTGGGTTCACAGCCCGGTACTGGCTCCCACTCCGAGCAAGTTTTAATGACTCAGTGGTAGGTGTAAGACCACTATACCCTCTTCTCTCTCACTAACCCCTAACAACTAACCCACTGTCCTGGACAGATTGCCCCAGATGTGTGTGCCCAGAACATTGTGCTTGAACCTTAATTGGATATAAGCATGAAAATAAGTTAAATTATTTATCCTGTAACTTATCCATGATATCCATGCCATAAACTCATGTGATAATGTTAGTGTTTTAACCCAGTTAATAATGGTATGCAAAGTTACAAGGTCTCTAGGTAATACGTTGCTGTGTATGGGTCATTTGCTTACAAGCCAACAAGACCTGTATACCTGAGCGTAACGTTTTCAAAGATTTAGTTAAAATGCGTGACATCAAACTAATTTGTGATAATCATAATGACATCATATTACTGATGGCGGCGACTTTAGTACTGAGATTTACTAAAAAAAAATTAAAATGTTATTTTAGAAGTGTTATAGGATAAATAAAATTCAATACTCATGTTTTTTAATATGCAAAATATCAACCTTGTCTAGTTAATTGGTTGATATTTTCCCATATTAAAAATTACTCGTGACGAATACTCTGGCTATATACACCATTGCTTTATTACAAAATCTTTGGTACCAGAATTAACTCCTTTTTAAAAAATATTGAACCACATTGTTTATCTAATTTTCTTCGTTTATGAAAGAGAAACTAAAAATGTAAAACGGATTTAGCCGTAATTTAATAGGCAACAACAAAATATTGATGAAGGAAAAAAAGAGAGAAGATTTTGTCACTAATTTAATATAGTCAGCTGCTTTTAGCAGGCAATTTCTTTCAACAGACAAAACCACACAAATTTGTACATATATATATGTATATAGCAATGTATTAGAAGATCCACCATAGCCATTAAATTACAGTCCTTTGGAATGCCAGCACAATGACAAACTTTATTGTAGACAATTACTCGCATGAGGCAAATAAATGTGAATAGGATTATTTTTCATCCCAGAAGAATGTGATCATTGTGTATGCTGGACAAAGTGTTGTGACCAGCTCCACAGATCCCCACATTTGACATCCATGAATGCAAGCTGCCCACAACCTAACAATGGTGATTTTTACATTTTTCTCAAATGCATATTCAATCAGAAGCAATTTTCCTGCTTTTGCAGACTTAGCCAGCATGAGGATAGCTTTTGATGTTGCATGACAACACTTCATATGAAGCGAAGATCAAAAGAAGCCATTTTGTGAGGCCTCCAGTCAAAGTCCACATAATTGCAGATATCTGCATCTTCCTGGTTTTATTACTTAATTTCAATTACCTAGCAAATGTTATTGCCATCACTAATTAGAATGGTTTTCAGGGACAAGCTAGAGGCATCCATTAATTACTGTACTAATAACATAAACTCGTCCATCTTTTTCTTTTAATACAGAAATATGATCTTGTCATCTTCAAGTGAAATCATCTAAATAATGATAATTAACGTTTGTTTTATGAATGCTGGAGTGGGTCCATCTTTCTCTTGAACACAGCAATGTGCTCTTCGCATCTTGAAGTCAAGTCATGTAAATAATGAAAATTAATGTTTGTTTTATGAATGCTCTGTGAGAGAGAGAGATTTTTTGAGGTATGATGGTTCATAGATTTGATATGACATCCATCAGTAGACACATAATTCAAGCCAACCTCAGTGCATGGTTGAAGTTCAAGTTTGTTTTGTTTAACTACACCACTAGAGAACATTGATTTATTAATCATCGGCTATTGGATGTCAAACATTTGGTAATTCTGACAGTCTTAGAGAGAACACCTGCTACATTTTTCCATTAGTAGCAAGGATCTTTTATATGCACCATCCCATAGAAAGGATAGCACATACCACATCTGTTGATATATACCAGTTGTGGTGCACTGGCTGGAGTGAGAAATAGCCAATGGGCCCGCCAAGGGGGATTGATCCTAGACTGACCGTGCATCAGGTGAGTGTTTTACCACTGGGCTATGTCCTGGCCTCCAGTGCATGGTTACGCTGTCAGTCTTAATGCTGGTAGGTACTGGGTTCATGTCCCAGTACAGGCTATCAGACAAAATGAGTATTAACATGTCAATGAGGAGGTGCAAGGCCAGTCACTAAGCTATTATAAAATAATCATACATTTTTATCCCCACTGGCCCCAAAGTTCAAGGGCCGCCCTTGGTTTTTTATTTATTGGCAAAAACATTTTTTAAATTGTGTGTAATATAAAATATAAAATAAAAAATAAAATTTCACCACCTGAACATATTAAAAAAAATTACTGAATGAAAATCTAGCATATAATGGTCTGTAACCACCAACCATTAAGTCTTGTTTTAAACAGACCGCCCAAATGGCTAATATGCCTACAACAGCATGCTTGAACTTTAACATGATATTAAGATGAAAACAGATTAAAATAAAATTTAAAACATTAAAATCAGTAGACAAGATTCATTGGATTTTTTCACCATTCCAACCAGTGCTCCACAGCTGGCATATCAAAGGCTCTGGTTCCACATTGTGCAACAGGGAATAAAAGACATTGCTGTTAGCAAATAATAACAGTTTATGAGGCAGAAATATGTTCTGTTAATTTTTCAAACCGTCAATCCATTGATCCATTGACCCATTTATAAATTTTGTAAATAAATTACTGACTGATGGTAAAAGAGCAGACAAATAAAAATAAAACGTTGTTCATGTTAGTGTCATATAATCCTAATCAATAAGTGTGTATTAAAATCCAATGTGACAGTTAACGGAAATAAATTCACAGATAAAAATCATTGCAGTTTGTAAAAAGTAAATTCCACCATCAAAGCAGGAAATCTCAAGTTTTTTATAACAGATTTTTTCTCTCTCTTTTTTTTCTCCAAAGTGGATATCTCACTGTGTAATATTTCCACATGTTCAGCTAAATGGGCATTCGTTAAACAAACTATTTACCAAAGTGTCCGTGTAGTGACACTCACCACAAAGAGGTCTCGAGCCCACCGGCATCTTTAAAAATAATCCTGTTTGATGTTATCTCATCCAACAGTTTAACAGTAGGATGTGGTCAGTAGACATTTAATTTTTTTAATGATTTATAAAAAAAAAAAATGTAAGAAAAAAAAGAAGAGACAAAAATGATTGCTGAATCGGGAATATTTGTATAAATCAATCAGTTCATACATGTAGCAGACCATTTTTCATTGGGTCTACAGTCCGTCCCATCATCCTATATAAACATGTTTTTAAAATAATTTCAGTTTAGTTTGTGCAAGAAAAACAGTAAAAGGAAATAACAAAAAAACCCACTCTTTTTGTGTGCAATTTAGAAAACAATCAGCTCAGAAATAAATAACTTGTAGTACAAATACCATAGTACGAAAACAGCGCTCTGTGGAAGGACTATAGGTTCAAAAGAAAAAAGACAAAAATGACTGAATTCTTGTACTTGACAACAACAGGGGCTAATTGGCAATGTTTTCAACCATATGGACTATCCACATACGTGAACATCCGTTATTGTGAAATATTAATAAAATTGTCATTTTAATTTACATACAAATTCACATCTGTGTAAAGAATAAGTTACAAGACCTCAGCACATTGTTTAATCTGACAACAATGACCTGCATACCAGTGTACACACTAACACACTAAAACTATTAATATAGATGATGTACCGCTTCATGCAGGAAACCTCAGCTCAATTGATTTGCTAAGTGTGATGGAAAAACACCAAAAAAGCGTTCTTCACTAAAAAGCAAAATTTCTCATGTAATTGAAAAAAAAAAATCAATTCAGTATTTCATTTCAGCTAAAAAGGTTTTTCATTAACTTTGATGTGATTTTGAATTTCTGATGAATAAATTTCTGATTGAAACCTATAAGTACACCACATTTCATATTAGCGTATTTAAAATATGTTTTACCATTTAATTAACTAATGGAATAGATGAACAGCATGCCAAGCATGTGGCAGAATAATTCAATATGAGAATTTTGAAAGTCTTGTGGCCTTTGATGTGCCAGTTGTGGACCACTTTTTGGAACAGGAAAAGAACGTGGGTCCATACACCAAGGGCATTCGGTGTTAATGTCCATCACACCGTAAGAAAGCATTCTACCATTAAGTTGCATCCAACTCATGGTAATTCAAGCTTGTATTTCTATTATATAAGTCTCAGGCATAATTCAGGCATATTCCTGTTATATAACATAAGTCTCAGGCATAATTCAGGCATATTCCTCTGTTATATAACATAAGTCTCAGGCATAATTCAGGCATATTCCTGTTATATAACATAAGTCTCAGGCATAATTCAGGCATATTCCTCTGTTATATAACATAAGTCTCAGGCATAATTCAGGCATATTCCTGTTATATAACATAAGTCTCGGGCATAATTCAGGCATATTCCTGTTATATAACATAAGTCTCAGGCATAATTCAGGCATATTCCTCTGTTATATAACATACATGTAAGTCTCAGGCATAATTCAGGCATATTCCTGTTATATAACATAAGTCTTAGGCATAATTCAGGCATATTCCTCTGTTATATAACATAAGTCTCAGGGTATATTGAAGCATATTCCTCTGTTATATAACATAAGTCTCAGGGTATATTGAAGCATATTCCTCTGTTATATAACATAAGTCTCAGGGTATATTGAAGCATATTCCTCTGTTATATAACATAAGTCTCAGGGTATATTGAAGCATATTCCTCTGTTATATAACATAAGTCTCAGGGTATATTGAAGCATATTCCTCTGTTATATAACATAAGTCTCAGGGTATATTGAAGCATATTCCTCTGTTATATAACATAAGTCTCAGGGTATATTGAAGCATATTCCCCTGTTATATAACATAAGTCTCAGGGTATATTGAAGCATATTCCTCTGTTATATAACATAAGTCTCAGGGTATATTGAAGCATATTCCCCTGTTATATAACATAAGTCTCAGGGTATATTGAAGCATATTCCCCTGTTATATAACATAAGTCTCAGGGTATATTGAAGCATATTCCTCTGTTATATAACATAAGTCTCAGGGTATATTGAAGCATATTCCTCTGTTATATAACATAAGTCTCAGGGTATATTGAAGCATATTCCTCTGTTATATAACATAAGTCTCAGGGTATATTGAAGCATATTCCTCTGTTATATAACATAAGTCTCAGGGTATATTGAAGCATATTCCCCTGTTATATAACATGTCTCAGGGTATATTGAAGCATATTCCCCTGTTATATAACATAAGTCTCAGGGTATATTGAAGCATATTCCTCTGTTATATAACATAAGTCTCAGGGTATATTGAAGCATATTCCTCTGTTATATAACATAAGTCTCAGGGTATACTGAAGCATATTCCCCTGTTATATACTAAAACGCAAAAGAAACGCAGGTTCTCATTAAATTGGATATAAAATATTAAAAAAACAAAACGAAATGAAGATTTCAACATTTATTTTGGAGCTACACCAATTCGGCACACATTGGTGTTGGAAATGTTTGATTGAATTCCTTTTTGGCTATTGTTTCATGTCATAAAGTAGGGTGGGGGTCCATGTTAAAAATGTGAAAGAGACGACCTGTAGCATTGTCAAAGTCAGTATCGCGTGTGACCACCCTGGGCATTCAAACAGGCAGTGCAACGTCTCCTCATTGAGTTGACAAGCCGTTGAAAGAATGCCTGAGGGAGTGAGTTCCATTCATGGACCAATGCTGCCTCCAGCGCCTGCATATTCTGAGGTTGTCCGCGAGCCTGAAGGCGACGTCCGATTTCATCCCAGACGTGTTCGATAGGCGCCATGTCCGGTGATAAGGCTGGCCACGGCAACGTTGGGATGTTGTGCTGAGCCAGCAACGCCTGTGTTGCCCTGGCAGTGTGCGGCCTGGCATTGTCTTGCTGCAGCAAGCGCACACGTGGGTGAGCGGCAAAGAAGGGAACGACGTGATTGTTGATGACGTCATTTTGGTACACGGCGGCATTAACGCGTTGTCTGAACACATGAAGTTGTGTTCTGTGGTTGAATGAGAACCCACCCCATACCATCACACTACCCCCGCCCCATCGGTCGGCCTGCAGAACGCAGCAGTCGGAGTAACGTTCATGTCGACGTCGCCATACTCGGATTCGGCCATCAGCGTTGGAAAGATTGTAACGGCTCTCATCAGTAAACAGAACTTGTTGCCACTGGCCACGTCGCCATCTTTGATGTTGTTGCGCCCACTGTTGACGTTGTTGGCGGTGCCGAGGGGTCAATATTGGTCCCACATAAGGACGGCGGTTACGGAGTCCTGCTGCCCTCAGACGGCGTCGGACGGTATCGGCGGACACTGGACCACGTGGACCACGCACCTGGTGAGCGGTGTTAGCTGCTGGCAGCATCCGATTCCTAAGGTGGGTCACCCGGATGTACCGGTCTAGGGCTGCGGTTGTCACCCTCGGGCGGCCGGTGCGTGGTCGATCGTTCACAGATCCAGTGATTTGGTGACGTTGAGAAAGGCGTGCGATTGTCGAAACATGACATCCCAATTGTCTGGCTACAGCAGTACGGGTCTGTCCGGCTTGCAACATCCCGATGGCCATCCCTCGCTGGAGTTGCGTCAGTCGCGGCATTTTTAAAATGTGATTCTGTTGTCTGTCACTACTGAAATTGAATTTATGCGATTAAATCCAGGTGTGTAGGCTTTATAAGCATTTCAATGAGTGTGTTTGCACTGGATTCATGATACGGATGATCCAGCACGTGCAAACAACGTGTTTTGAGAATTCGTGACGTCACACAGGTAATGAAATTGACACGCAGGTGGGACTGCGGTGTGGGTGTGTGCCATGTCCTTTAACACAGTTGAGGTTCAATTCCACCAAAGATACTGCTTTACAAAGTGCAATTCTTTCGCATTTTCAGGACCTGCGTTTCTTTTGCGTTTTAGTATATAACATAAGTCTCAGGGTATATTGAAGCATATTCCCCTGTTATATAACATAAGTCTCAGGGTATATTGAAGCATATTCCTCTGTTATATAACATAAGTCTCAGGGTATATTGAAGCATATTCCTCTGTTATATAACATAAGTCTCAGGGTATATTGAAGCATATTCCCCTGTTATATAACATAAGTCTCAGGGTATATTGAAGCATATTCCCCTGTTATATAACATAAGTCTCAGGGTATATTGAAGCATATTCCCCTGTTATATAACATAAGTCTCAGGGTATATTGAAGCATATTCCTCTGTTATATAACATAAGTCTCAGGGTATATTGAAGCATATTCCTCTGTTATATAACATAAGTCTCAGGGTATATTGAAGCATATTCCTCTGTTATATAACATAAGTCTCAGGGTATATTGAAGCATATTCCTCTGTTATATAACATAAGTCTCAGGGTATATTGAAGCATATTCCTCTGTTATATAACATAAGTCTCAGGGTATATTGAAGCATATTCCCCTGTTATATAACATAAGTCTCAGGGTATATTGAAGCATATTCCTCTGTTATATAACATAAGTCTCAGGGTATATTGAAGCATATTCCTCTGTTATATAACATAAGTCTCAGGGTATATTGAAGCATATTCCCCTGTTATATAACATAAGTCTCAGGGTATATTGAAGCATATTCCCCTGTTATATAACATAAGTCTCAGGGTATATTGAAGCATATTCCTCTGTTATATAACATAAGTCTCAGGGTATACTGAAGCATATGTCTCTATTATATAACATAATTTTAAGTCTTGGGGAATATTCAAGCATATTTCTCTGTTCTAAAACATAAGTCTCAGTGGATATTCAAGCATAGTTCTCTGTTACATAACATAAGTCTTAGGAATAATTAAAGCACATTTCTTTATTGTATTACATATTAAGTTTCAGGGAATATACAAGCATAAATCTATCTTAGTGCAACAAGCCGGATTATTCTGGCAATCATAATATTTAGATATTTTGAAGAAAACACATGTGAAAGCTACAAAAAATGTATACGATAAATTAATGGAAAATGCTATAGCAGGGTAGACATATGGATCTATATGCATTGATTAAAAATACCCTCCAAAACCCCCACCTCTTCGCTAATTATGACATGAGACTCTGTCGTTGGCCAAAGAAATCATGTAGGAAACTTCACGCCTGTAACTTACTTTTAAGCGATGTTCAACAGCTGTTGGCGAAAATTAAACGGTTCCACAGACAGCATAAATGTTAGACATGTTCCCTTCATTCACTTTCATAAAATATAAACTAAACACGAATAGGACCATTCCTTCTAATATAGGCCTAACTAAATGATCCGTAAAAATGCACAGCAGCTAGAGGAAATGACGTCATTTACAAAAAATCACCTGATTCAAATAATAGTGAATGAACGTTCGCATTCTTATGCGACATAAGTATCAATGAAGTTTACACAAACAATACTACAGGCATATTTAAAGCTAAACAAAATAACAAAATAAATTCAGTTATGTATTGTTAAAGTATGCATATAAATTTAATTATAAGATTTGACCGCAATAATTTTTTTGTTCATGCAAGTATGAACTGAAAAAACAATGTGCACACTTTTGAACGACCAGCTACGTGGGATCATACAGTGTGCAAATAGTTTTTTCGGTTCATACTTGCATGAACCAAAAAATAATTGCGGTCAATTCTTAAATATTATTATATAATGTAAGTTTCAGGTAATATTCAAGCACAAGTTATATTATACAAGTTCCAGGTGACATTCAAGCATATACTTCTTTATTATATAACATTAATTTCAAGGAATATTCAAGAATATTTCTTTACTATATAACATAAATCTGAGGGAATATTCAAGCACATTTCTCTTATACAAATTCCAGGGGATATTCAAGAATATTTCCCTATTATATAACAAAGTCTCAGGGGATATTCAAGCATAGTTCTCTATTACACAAGTTCCAGGGGATATTCAAGCATATTTCTCTATTATACAACAAATCTCAGGAAATATTCAAGCACATTTCTCAATCGTATTTAACATAAGTTTCAGAGGCTATCCAGGCATATTTCTCTATAATATATAATGTAAGTCTTGGGGGGATATGCCCGGACACAGTGTCATGTTTCCTCTAACCTATTCCCAGAAAACATTTCTTACCCGAATCTCTCCTGAGATTCATAAGCTAAAGAATAGAAGATAATCTGATTCCATATTGGTCAGATTTATCACAGAGTATGACATGTTGGCAAAAGATCTATAGCTTTTTATACTAAAAGCCTCTTGGAGAAGGTTTTTCCTTCACTTGATGAATCATATGACACTCAGATTTGTATTTTCACCCTTGAAAGATAATCAGTTACCAATACATCATACTACCATGCAGGAAGAACTCCGCTCAAGGTTCACACTGAAGTCATGTCAAAAATAGACATATTCTTACAGCTGATACCACTAAATTGACATCCAATAATGTGAGCAATTTAATTTCAGAATAAAAAATACAAAAACATTGCAGTATTTTCTTATGATTGTTAGTGTTATACATGTATGTTTCATAGCTGTTTTTAACTGTGGAAGTGTATTCATGAGTTTTCCTGAAATATCTAAAAAGAGTGTTACAATTTATCTTCTTCCTTCATGGCAGAACAAGAACACTTGGCATATTCAGCAATGAATTTAATCCTGGCAAGTGTTTGGCAAGGAGAACACTGGAAGGATTCATTATTGTATAATGGATGATCCTCTGGTGCTTTCAGAATGCAGAAGTTTAAAATGGTTTATTTTTAAAACGGGCCATTTACATTTAACAAGAGTACTATCTTTATATGGAAACAACAAAATTATGAACAATTTCTTGAGGCTGCATTTGTAGTCCAGTGAAGAAATAACAAATGTGATAGAGGCAGATAAAAAAAAATGTTGAGAGAAGGCAAGCAACTCTAAACATGGGCACCTACTGTATTCCTAAGTATTAGTACATTAACATGTATTTTTAATATTTAAAAACACACCACACACACACACACACACACACACACATGCACGCATGCACGCACACACAGGATTTATAGGGCAATTTGAAGTTAGAGGTGCACCTCACCTAATCCACTGCCCTTGAATTCATTCCTGAGTACATTATATCACAGTACAGATACTGGTATACAAAAATATATATATATTTTTTTATATTGTACATATACATGTATAGAACAATGAACAACATTTTTTATAAGGATCACTTGTGTAAGGGAAAGAAAAATACTTTAAAAAAAATGAATGTCTTGAACTTTGCATAATTTTAACACACATTTTCATTTACATAAGAATACAGCAAAAACCCATGCAAAACAAATTTTCCTGTGCCGTGCCTACAGTCATCATGCACTGAGGAAAACAGAATAATGCATGGACATGTGACAATCGCGGCGCCAAAATCGCTTAATGATGACTGCACTTATATAGGCATTTAATCACAGATTCACTTAATCACAGTTAATGTGAAATGCAGCAAACCAGGAAGAGACATGCATTTGAAAAGGTTTTCTTTCTGTCTAGCATAGAATTTGCTGCAAAATAGATACATCAGGAGTAGAACGACAAGCAGTTTTATTCATTGCTGCTCAACATTTGGTGATAAAAAACTTCCATAACCACAGTATACAGAAGACTGACTGCAGTAAACATCCAGTGGATGGTGTATGTGGCTGTTCAGATAAGGCTTGTTGCAGAAGGAACTTGGTGATGATTGGGTACAAGACATTCCAGTGTAAGACTTTAACTACCTGCCAACTGACAGACCATAAATCACCAATAACAATCAAACACTTGAAGTTTAACAGCCTTGCACAGTTTGGTTTGTGAGTTGGGTAGAGCATGTGGTATGGTTCCTTGCAAAAAACATGGAACATAAAAATTACACAATCTTTGTAATGCATCTAGATAGATAAGATAACCTTTATTGTAGGTATATATATTGCACATACATTTGGAGGAACAGTGTACACAAAATGATAATGACATGATTTTTGTGAAACATGAAACATATGATGTGATTCTCACAAAACATGAAATATGTAACATGATTCTTGTGAAATATGAAACATGACATGAATGTTGTGAAACATTAAACATGTGACATGATTCTTGTGAAAAGTTTAATGTGAAAAACATATACACAACATGTTTGAATCATTTAACATGACATGAACTTAAGGAAAAATAAAACATAACATCATCCTTGTGAAACTTAAAACATACAACATGATCATTATAAAAAAATGAAACATATGACATGATCATTGTGATCCATGAAACATGACCCTTATGAAACATTAACTGATATGATTTTAAAAATCTAACTTGGGTTATCGTCATTTGGAGAAGATATTATTAAGTATTAACCAAACCATCATGACTATTTTGAACAGCCAGGACATTAAAACTTAATTAAACTATGAATCTCCATCAATATAAGCATTTAACACATCAAACTACTAAATTGTGAATTTCTATCAACACTATTAACTAAAAGGCATTTAAATATATGTCTCAAGGTTGCCAAAACATTTAAACTGAATTGTGAATCCCCTTCAGTACTATTCACTACATCACCGTATATGTCTCAAGACTGCCAAAAGTACTAAATTTAGAATTCCAATCAATTTAATATTAACTACACCACCATATATGAATATTAACCTATTAATTAATAAAATATGAACATCCATCAATACTATGAACCAGAGCACATTTTTGGGGATCATGCAGGCTGCCAAAAGATTTAAAGTACTAAATTTTGAACCACCACTAATACTATTATCTACATCACCATATATATGTCCGACTGTCAAATGAACTAAATTGTGAACTTCCGTCCATTGTCGGGGAAATTTAGAACTGATTTCTTCAGAATGGACAGTAATGACAAAGTATCTGACAGGGAACAAATCAACGTACATCCCCATTCATCTGACAATTCCAGGTTACCACAGGTTGTTCCCTTGATTACAACCGAGGTCGACCCCTCTGCAATTGAGCAATTTTGTCACGACACGGCGCATGCGGCAGTATATCACCGCCGTCCCATTATTGTTCCAATTACCGCCTGTTTTTGTCAATCTGCCGATCCTAGCATGGTGATTTTCTGCTCTCTTGGCCGGGCCGGGAATAATCTGACATACAATTACTGTCCCAATCACGCCAGCAGCACGACACTGACAGAATCGTGAGGTAATCAGACAACGTAGGTTTATAAATCTTCTTGAAAAATGACATCAAATAAACTAGATATCGTTTGCAGGAGAGTGTGAAGCTACACCAGCCATCCTGTGCTTTAAATGTAAACTCAGTGTTAAATGTAAAGTGTTAAAAAATTTAAATGTAAACTCATGGTTAACTGTAAACTGTTAAACATATTAAATGCAAATTCAGTGTTAACTGTAAAGTGTTAAAAATGTTAAATGTAAACTCAGTGTTAACTGTAACCTGTTAAAATGTTAAATGTAAACTCAGTATTAACTATAAATGGTTAAAAATGTCAAATGTAAACTCATGGTTAACTGTAAACTGGTAAATATGTTAAATGTAAACTTAGTATTAACTGTAACTGTTGAATGTATACTGAACAAAATAAGAAACTTCTGCTAACTTTGCTTGAACATAACTTGATGAAAACAAACCAGTGGAATAATTGTTATATATGCGTTTAAAGAGTGTTCCATGATGCATCGTTTGGTGCAAAAATCATGGCCATAGGTTAAGAAAAACTGGGAGAAATTTTGACCAAGTGTGTTAGGGGTTAAAAAACACCCACTTAATAACGGGTATGACCACCTCTTGAATTGACCACTGCAGTGCATCGCAGGTGCATAGAATTGACTAAAGTGTTGATTTCTGCCTGTGGAATATTGTTCCATTCCTGAATGAGCTCTTGACGAAGTTCGTTGACGTTAGCGGGTGGGTTGGGATGACGCCTCAATCGTCTGTCCAGACTATCCCAGACATGCTCGATGGGGTTGAGATCAGGGCTTTTAGCGGGCCAGTCATCAATGAAATCAATGTTATTTGTCCTAAAAAAATTTACAGTGTCTCTAGCTGTATGAGAGGTGGCATTATCATGCTGAAAAATCGAGATGTTGGCATTGTTATGGAACAGAGGAATGACGTGATGAGCGAGAATGTCATTGCGGTAACATTGAGCATTTAAATTGCGATCAATGACGACTAGTGGTGAACGATAACCATGGGCAATGGCTGCCCAGACCATGACACAACCCCCACCCCCGAAATGATCTCGTTCAAGAACACAACAGTCAGCATAGCGTTTTTCTCCTATGATAGACGCACACCCTGCCATCACCACGTTGTAAAGAAAATCTGGATTCATCCGAAAAAAGAACAGTATTCCAGCGTCGCCATATCCAATGAGTGTGTACACGTGCCCAATTAAGACGATTTAGACGATGATGTTGCGTTAAAACGCATCCGACGTAAGGACGTCGTGCATGTAAACCGTTCTCCCGCAGACGATTACGAACAGTTTGCCCATTGATTCGGTTATTATGAAGCCCAGGTGTGTTAGCAGCAGTAGCAGTGGCAGTTTAGAATCGATTGCGCAAATGCGTGTTCATGATATAGCGGTCTTGACCACGCATTGTAACACGCGGACGTCCACGACGTGGCAAGTCGTTGGTGCTTCCTGTCATTCGAAATCTTACGCGAAGATTTCGTATCGCTCGACTAGAACTCCCAACATGCCTTGCAACGTCTTCTGTCAACATGCCAGCATCAAGCATGCCAATCGCCCATTCGCGTAAATTATTGGGTATTCTTGGCATACTAAAAATGCTACAATGTAAAAAACGTTAAATTGTTTACAAATTTTGAAGCGTTTTCGTTCACTTGACAACAATGTCAGTAAGACAAGTAAAACAAATTGACCGAATACTACACGGGACATGTCGAACCATGCATGCACGTGCAAATTGAATTTTACGTTGTCTACGATTAACAGTGCAAAAATAATCGATAAAATTCATGAATCCTGATAATACAGCTCAAGGCTAATACTACCTATATAATTTCATTACACAATGAATTCTTTAACACAACAAATACTATATGTACAAATCGGAAGTTTCTTTTTTTTGTTCAGTATATATTTATAAAAGCCTTTATTTTTCCAGTAGGAGTAGCTCATGGGCATGGCAATAGCAGGTTTCCAACCCTCCCTCTCCATTCTAACTTCCTCCCTCTTGCTCTCACCCCCCCCCCCCCCCCCCACCCACCCCTCCCCCCACGCCACTCTCCAAAGTGTGAAAATAACCACATGTAAGACATCAAACAGTTATAGTTTAACATTTGCTCACGTATTGTTAATCAAATATTATATTCTTTTTTTCTTAGGTCAAATCCAAATTGAATCCATTTGTTTTATTATCTTAAGTCTATGTAAATACAATTTTCTCTGAACTAGAGATATTCATAAAACATTTTACACAAAACAATAACTTCTGCAAGTTGTTTCTGTAACGGACTATCCAATCTTTAAATTACCACGGAGCACCTCCCTGATTAAAAACATATACCTATAAATCTTCTATAAGTAAATAGAATGTTTTCACAAACAGACAGGACAAACCAGGGCAATCTGAGGACAACCCAATTACAGTGGAAGACCGCAATTCCACCTTTCTAATTAACTGCCTGCCCAACAAACAAGTTCAAGTTTGTGGTAGGTCCTATTTGTAGCTTTACAGAAAGGTATGCATGGAATTTTGAGTTTTCTCAAAGAGAAATATGTAAAAATTCACAGCACTGGTGCCAGTCTAGTTATAGGTTGGAATTATTCAGCAAGGAATACAAATGAGAATGGAGGTTAAAGCAGACACAGTCTAGGGTTACTGAATTAAATATTCCAAGATTAGTTTCTTTGAAATATTGTTTTATTTTAAGTATGAAATATGTCATAAGGAAGCTGGTTACTAGTAGCATACATATTAAGTCTTAACCCCTAAATAAAATAGGCTAACTTCATGCAAGGTCATCAGGTGAAAACGTTTGTGTAATATATGTTCTAGCAAATATATTAACACAGGCTAGTATGGTCAATCTTGAAATAGGGGGTTCTGTGATTTGTATGAGTGAAGTAAGTGAAAACATTTTGGGTTTTGACCTCATGATTCTGATAATTTTAGGAGGTTTATTCATCTATACCAGAAATAATTATACGTTAAATAAATATGATCCTAAATGTCAGAGACATACATGTATGCTGACTGATTGTAAAATATGTATCAAGATCTAAAGCTTTAAATGCACAAGAGTCAAATCAACAGTCATTACATGAAAGAGACGGAGCTAGAGACAAAATAGAGAGTCACAGAAAGAAGTACCAAGAAAAAATAGAGTCAGAGACAGAAAGACAAAAAGAAAGAGACAAGAGAGAGAGACAGAGAGAGAGAGACAAAGAAAGAGACAGAGAGAGAGAGACAGAGACAGACAGAGACAGACAGAGACAGACGGAGAGACAGAGAGAGAGACACAGAGAGAGAGAGAGACAGAGAGAGAGAGACAGGTTGGTATAGTGGTCTTACACCTCCCCATTGAGCTGTTCAAGCTTACTCTGAGTACTGCATGAGACACAAGTCCAGCACCTACAAGCCAGAGACCAGATTTCTTAACCATCACATGACTAAAAGACCAGTCAGCCATTCCCATTATTACCAGGTATTTTTTATTCCTGTGTCTGTCCCCACACCATATGAACCTGATCCATGGCGGACCAGTGAGTTAATCATAATGAACCTGATCGGTGGACATCAGTCTGTGTGTATCGGTGATGATGACTATTTACCAGATCTCCACACAGATACAGCACATGATTCCAGGCTCCAGTTTCAGTCCCTCGTTCTGTTCCGCAGCAGCAGAAATAACAATGTTCATCCAAATGCAAACCTTCCCATATTACTTATAAGTGCTTTGATAATTTTACAGCCCTTGTACAGATTAAGAGATTGCGATCGCAGAAACCGATGCAAGCTGATGCGATGGTGTAATCCGGAAGGCAAACTGGAGAGTTAATGGTGAAGACTCTCTGCAGGTTTCTCCGTCATTGATTACACAATGTTGCAGGTTGTACTAATGTGCAGGTTTGTAAATGAGTCATGCTAATAAAAACTAAATCAGTGGGATATTGATCAAATTGAAAACAAAATGTTTTACTGTTTTATTAGACAAACACAAGTGGTTCTTTGCTTTTAGTATTATGGTATGACATATCAGCATCTTACGAATGACATACTATAGATTCTGCCTTCTGCAGAGATATAATTTTGAATATGCTGTTTATATAGATTGCATATCAATTTAACAGGCAGATTACGAAATAAAGCCTGCTTTCCTATAGGTATGAACTTTTCCCGGTTTGCATAATATGCATTTTAAACTAACAACACTAAGATGACTGGAAACTGTCTAGATGATAATGCTTTGACACTAAACTAATGTAAGTACCGCTCCGACATGCCGCTTGTTATATAAGCCCCACTGTACAGACAAAGATGCAATTGACACTAAACTAATGTAAGTACCACTCTGATATGCCACTCGTTATATAAGCCCCACTGTACAGACAGAGATGCTTCGACACTAAACTAATGTAAGTACCGCTCCGACATGCCACTCGTTATATAAGCCCCACTGTACAGACAGAGATGCTTCGACACTAAACTAATGTAAGTACCGCTCCGACATGCCACTCATTATATAAGCCCCACTGTACAGACAGAGATGCTTCGACACTAAACTAATGTAAGTACCGCTCCGACATGCCACTCGTTATATAAGCCGCACTGTACAGACAGAGATCCTTCGACACTAAACTAATGTAAGTACCGCTCCGACATGCCACTCGTTATATAAGCCCCACTGTACAGACAGAGATGCTTCGACACTAAACTAATGTAAGTACCGCTCTGACATGCCACTCGTTATATAAGCCCCACTGTACAGACAGAGATGCTTCGACACTAAACTAATGTAAGTACCGCTCCGACATGCCACTCGTTATATAAGCCCCACTGTACAGACAGAGATGCTTCGACACTAAACTAATGTAAGTACCGCTCCGACATGCCACTCTTTATATAAGCCCCACTGTACAGACAGAGATGCTTCGACACTAAACTAATGTAAGTACCGCTCCGACATGCCACTCGTTATATAAGCCCCACTGTACAGACAGAGATGCTTCGACACTAAACTAATGTAAGTACAGCTCCGACATGCCACTCGTTATATAAGCCCCACTGTACAGACAGAGATGCTTCGACACTAAACTAATGTAAGTACCACTCCGACATGCCACTCGTTATATAAGCCCCACTGTACAGACAGAGATGCTTCGACACTAAACTAATGTAAGTACCGCTCTGATATGCCACTCGTTATATAAGCCCCACTGTACAGACAGAGATGCTTCGACACTAAACTAATGTAAGTACTGCTCCGACATGCCACTCGTTATATAAGCCCCACTGTACAGACAGAGATGCTTCGACACTAAACTAATGTAAGTACTGCTCCGACATGCCACTCGTTATATAAGCCCGAGATGCTTCGACACTAAACTAATGTAAGTACAGCTCCGACATGCCACTCGTTATATAAGCCCCACTGTACAGACAGAGATGCTTTGACAATAAACTAATGTAAGTACCACTCCGACATGCCACTCGTTATATAAGCCCCACTGTACAGACAGAGATGCTTCGACACTAAACTAATGTAAGTACCGCTCTGATATGCCACTCGTTATATAAGCCCCACTGTACAGACAGAGATGCTTCGACACTAAACTAATGTAAGTACTGCTCCGACATGCCACTCGTTATATAAGCCCCTCTGTACAGACAGAGATCCTTCGACACTAAATGAATGTAAGTACCGCTCCGACATGCCACTCGTTATATAAGCCCCACTGTACAGACAGAGATGCTTCGACACTAAACTAATGTAAGTACCGCTCCGACATGCCACTCGTTATATAAGCCTCACTGTACAGACAGAGATGCTTCGACACTAAACTAATGTAAGTACTGCTCCGACATGCCACTCGTTATATAAGCCCCACTGTACAGACAGAGATGCTTCGACACTAAACTAATGTAAGTACCGCTCCGACATGCCACTCGTTATATAAGCCCCACTGTACAGACAGAGATGCTTCGACACTAAACTAATGTAAGTACCGCTCCGACATGCCACTCGTTATATAAGCCCCACTGTACAGACAGAGATGCTTCGACACTAAACTAATGTAAGTACCGCTCCGACATGCCACTCGTTATATAAGCCCCACTGTACAGACAGAGATGCTTCGACACTAAACTAATGTAAGTACTGCTCCAACACGCTGCTCGCTATATAAGCCCCACTGTACAGACAGATTCCACTCATCCTCCACCAGACACAGAATCAGTGTTACCACACTGCCTCTAGAGATTTTAATTTATTTGTACAATCGAGAACCAGTCAAAACGTATTTATCAAACACTGTTTGCTATGCTTGTAAGCACTTTTGGCTGGCAGCTTGTGTCATTAGTTCCACTTAAGTTGCAGAATCTTTCTTAGGTGATTTGTAACAAAAACAAAATAAAAATTTTATAAAACATAGCAAGTGTCAATTTAATAAAACAAATATTGGGAAAGCTGAAACCTGACATGTTAACTGAATCAACGGTCATACATGCACATGTAGCTTAATGTGTTATATTTCATTCTTTATAACTGTAGATATAACAGGCCAATCACTGAGAGACTGTATAGGCAGTTGTATACCAAATAGTATTTGACCCAAGTTAAAGTTTGAAATGTTCCCAATTTTAAATAGAAATTTAATATCTTTATGCCTGCTTGTATATGATATACATGTACCTTGCCTATATATGATATATAAAGGTCATAGTATACATAGACGATTTGTCACAAGTGTTTTTTAATATGGAAAATATCAACCAAGTCTATGTTAATCAGTATTTATGTTTTACATATCAAAACATGACTAGCAAATTCTATTTATCCTAGAACATTTCTAAAAATAACAAAGTTCTGATGTCGCCTCACCGATAATATGACATCATTGCAATTAAGACAAATGCAGTTTGACGGTATGCATTTTAACTAAATCTCATCCAAATGTTATGTTCAGGTTTACAAGTCATATTGGCTGTAAACAAATCACCCATTGACAGCAAAACATTATTAATCAAATTAATAATGGTAAATATCAAATGGGTTTATGACGTGGATATCTTGGGTAAGTTATAGGATAATGGTAAATATCAAATGGGTTTATGACGTGGATATTATGGGTAAGTTATAGGATAATTGTAAATATCAAATGGGTTTATGACGTGGATATTATGGGTAAGTTATAGGATAATTGTAAATATCAAATGGGTTTATGACGTGGATATTATGGGTAAGTTATAGGATAATGGTAAATATCAAATGGGTTTATGATGTGGATATTATGGGTAAGTTATAGGATAATGGTAAATATCAAATGGGTTTATGACGTGGATATTATGGGTAAGTTATAGGATAATGGTAAATATCAAATGGGTTTATGACATGGATATTATGAGTAAGTTATTGGATAATTGTTTATCTTCTTCAGTACTTGTTGTGTAGATGATCGGATCCTATAGTTTTATCTCACCAATCCTACTTATATACCATTATAAATCTTAAAAGACTAAAATTTCAGAAGATAGTATTTTAATATCCTAAATGTCAATTTTTATTTTAAAAACATGCAAAAAAGAAAACAGTAAAAAAAGACTCATCCCAGAAACTATTATTCTACCACTTGATCTTCTTGTAGTAAAAATCTCCATCAAAATGTGGAATGAAGAACTGATAGGCAGTATAACAAAATCAATGAGGGGACGTGATACAGTTAATGATTAATACCATGTGATTCATGTATTATTAAATGAAAAAGAACTGCTCTAGGGACACAAAAAAGAAACAGTATCACTTCACCATTCAGATGACAAAACCTTCAAAAAGATGCATAAAGTAGCTAAATTAAAACACAGCCCATAACATTTTTTTTAGTAAAACCACATTAAAATGATAATTTATCCAGTTTGTAGTTTGTAATTTGCTCCCAGCAGAAAGGAGATCCAGCCAAGAGATGTGTAAATTTGGTAGGTGGAGAAGGCACATTGTAAATCATGCCATAACATCAAGGTTTATGGGCTCTCTGATAGGGAAAGCTTCAGTTGATGGGTATCTCTGACTGCTGGAGCTTGCTGTTGTTAAAGAACTTCTTGTGATACACATCATATGCAGGCTGCTGTATCTCTAGTAGACACACGCTGATTGGGATGTCTTAACATATTTACATGACCTACACACTCTGAAGTATGTACCACTTATAGAATAAATAAATGATTAGCAGTTTTAAGTATACATCTTTCTCCCCTCTTCCCACCAATCTTTCCTCCCTCTGTCTCTCTGTCTCTGTCTCTCTCTCTCTGTCTCTCTCTCTCCCCTCCCTCCCTCCTCCCACTCCCTCCCTCCCTCCCTCCTCCCCCCTCTCTCTCTCTCTCTCTCTCTCTCTCTCTCTCGCTCGCTCTCTCTCTCATATCTCCTTTCTCTCTTTTTCTCCCTCTCATCCTTTCTTGTCTCTCCCTCCCTTTCTGACGCTTCCATTATCCCTCTTTCTTCCTCCCTCTACCTCCCTTCCTCCCTATCTTCCACTCCCTTCCTAACTCTTTCTCTCTCTCTTGGTGTCTCCCACATATAAAAACAACAAATGAAGTATATAGGTTTACGTTTTAGTCTCTACTGGATGATGTTCAATGGTTATTTATATCAAGTTTATGCAAGGATGTCTCTGTCTTTTTGTCACTTTCTCCCTCCTTCTTTCTCTCTATCCCTCCCACTCTATCTCTCTCCTTCTCTCTCCCTCCCTCCCTCCCTCTCTCTCTCTCTCTCTCTCTCTCTCTCTCTCTCTCTCTCTCTCTCTCTCTCTCTCTTTCTCTCTCTCGCAATCTCTCTCTCTCTCTCTCGGTCTCTCTCTCTCTCGCTTCCTCCCCATTCTCTCTCCCTCACTCCCGCTCTCTACCCTTCCTTTAAAATACATAAGTAAAAAATATAACTGCACCCAGAAATAACAAATATTGTACATTTATATAACTTTTCAGTTTTAGTGTCTACATGTGGTAACTGGATGAGGTTCAACTGTTATTTGTATTAAGTTCGTGCCAGGATGTAGACGTCAAATTACAAGTGAAACGCCCCAAGAAGCATTCTTCATTATACTGACTAACTGAGCACATGATACAATAAAATATTGCGCCATGATGAAATAATCAATAGTTATCTAATTAATTTAAATTGCATAAATTCCTGTGCTTGTCACAGTTGTTAAATGTAAAGCAAATTGATAATATTTCAGCCTGTTGTCTAGAGAACTCATTAACAATCCCATAATTCAATATTCTCACAGAGCTGTCTGATTAGTCAATCCACTGAAAAGACGCCATTTATATCATCCTCTGAAGTACAAGATGGTCGGTAGTCGGCTACAATTTCAAACTCAATTAGAATTTTGTTTCTGACTGTCTTACAGTACTTGTACTGATAAATACAGAACTGTACACATAGGTATACATGTATCTGAGCTGTATCTGCAGAAAAAGGTTACAGATGAGGAAAAGTGACACAATTAACTTTTGGTTCTTTTTTTTCATAGCCAGTGGTTTTAAAAGTATGATATCCAGATATATCACATCAAAGATATGTGATATATGTGACGCCTGGCATCTTGAACATCTAATACTGATAAGAGTTGTCTCCTTTTGTAACAGAAAAAAATAAAAAAAGGTTTGTGAAACTGTTCCAGGCGTAATAATATATAGACAAAAAGTTATTTTATCATTAAAATATATAACAAGCAGACATTTAACAGCTAACAGAAACATGCTTTGCTTTAGATATAATATATCAAATACTGACATGTTGATAATGTTTGCAATAAATAGGTGCCTGAACACCGTGCAAATTGAAATTCCATAAGATGCCATTTTACATGCTTCCTGTGAATAATATGTCACACCAAATTTGAATTTTTAAAGTTATTTAGTTTTTTCACAGATACATGCAGTCACATATATTGATGGAAAAACTGATATATGGTAAATACTTGTCATTTAAATCGATTTAATCTCTTGTATGAATGGTAGATTTGTATCATTATGTGTTCCTTATTATACAGTAATCATATAGCAATCACCCAAGAGACATATAAAACTGGATTTTCAGAACTAGGTCACAGACAAGTAAAGGTGGATGTTGGTTATTATGTCAAAGAGAGATCATTACATATGTTCACACAGCTACTGAAGCAGTGTATTATAATCACTTTCAGAGAGATTCAGACTCCTTGTAACATAGTCTTAGTATGTGGACTCAAGTCTGTACTAATTATAAAATGTTAGTGGCCGAACTTACAAAGCATGTTTACAACTTACACATGTATAACTACATGCACTTACAATGCTTAAGTACCTGCATTTAAGAAAAATAGGCTTCATAATTTCGGCCCTGTAAGTTTAAGCTTACACATGTATGACTTTAGCAAAGTGTCTGTTTGTCATAGTAGGTACTGCTGATCTATGCTGCATCCCATCCATGCTAGAGTCCCTAGCCAGCAACTGAATGTCTCAAAAGAGGTTCTATGTCTCAGAGACTTCGCCATATCAGCCAGTGCCCTATGATAGGTATATCAAAGACTGTGATAATATGTGAGAGCACATAGAAGATCTTCTGCTGTTATTTGGTAGGGAAAGCCTGTGGCAGTATTGTTTCACAGCTTAGTGTCAAATTAACCAGGTTAAACAGCAAACAGACATATTTTCTAGAGCTACATCATGATTAAGTAATACATTGTAGACTGTTTCCCTCACTCCACATTTTATTATGGGGAGCTAGAATAGTGGAAATATTTTTTAATGTCATCTGTTGTAACCTTGTTCAATAGAAGGATGTATGTATACATATTTGCATTTTTTTTTCATTTTTCATTGCTTTGTCTAAATCTGTTCTGGATTTTCCCTTGTACAAAGAATCTATCATTTTGATTTTTTAAATCTGGCTAACGTCCACTGCAATTAGAAACTAGTACTTGTAAATTGGACCTGTCCGTCATTGAAATGCTGTTTCTCCTAATCCATTAGTGGTCCAATCTCAACCAAACAAAAGCTTAAGTTGCGGCTCTCTGGTTAAAAGTGATTAAAAGTTGTCACTTCATTGCTTCCTGTCATTATGACGGAATAATCAATCAGCAAGGAAACTCATGGGAAAATCTGTCTTGTCCTTCCTATCTGTGCAGGAATCAGCTTACATATTTTAGCACATACTATTGTGTAGCATCCACAGAAGCCAAGCATCCTGTTCTGTGATGCTATTCCATAAGCATGTTTGAACCAGATATCCGGGTTTTCGCATGTCAGATTTGCTTTATTTCATTGGAAGTAGTAAAACGTTATTGGGCGAATCACATTGCCTATTATGTTTTGGTTGTTTGGTGATTTGTTTTTCAAAATCACTGTATTAATGTATTTGCCACAACATGTTGACTATACTTGCAAAGCTTCTATAATTGTTCTTGAATTCAAAGGATGTCACTTTGCTACCATGCTGTGATTGGTCAGCAATGCCATTAAATGCAGGTCACATAATCAGTTTTTCTAACTGATAGCCAATAAGAAGAAGAAGGTTTTTTCATTTAATGACACCACTGGAGCACATTGCTTAATTAATCATCGGCTATTGGATGTCAAACAGTTGGTAATTCTGACTCGTAGTCATCAGAGGAAACCCGCTACATATTTCCTAATGCAGCAAGGGTTCTTTTATATGCACTTTCCCATAAAGAGGAAAGCACATACATGTACCATGGCCTTTGTTTAGCCAATAAGAAACATTACTTCTGACACCAAAAATAATTCAGCTACATGTATGTGTGTCATTGTTACATGTGGAGTATCAATCAGGAAAAGAACCGTTAATTGGCTTTGCTTTTGCTTAATGACACCACTAGAGCACAATGGATATTAAAGATTTGATCATTTTCACTGGTAGTCTTTTAAGAAAACCAGGTAAATGTTTTCATTAGCAGTAAGGGATCTTTTATACGGTATGCACTTTTTCACAAGTAGGATGGCACATACGACAGCCTTTGATATACCAGTCATGGAGCACTGGACTGGATGAGAAAAAAGAATCAGAGAATGTGTCCACCAAGGAGGTTCAAATCTGTGACGAAAGTTCTACAAGTGAGCACCCCTGGCTTGTGACGATGTCTGTGTAGAAGCCGTCCCTCTGTGTGAGTGGTACGAGATGTACATGTAGCCCAGTGGTAGAGTGCTTGTTTAACATGTGGAGGGTTGTAGGATCAACCACCATCAATGGACTTGTGGTTTCCCCCATCCTAATCAGTGTCTCATGACTCGTATATTGAAAGATGTGGTGGTATATGCTGTCCTGTCTATGGAAAAAGCACATGTAAAATATTTTTTCGCTGCTTTATCAGTAGGAGTGACCCATGAGTCTGCATAATTATCTTTAAAATATATAATAAACAAACTACTTCATGCCATTTTTTCGAATATAATTTCTGTCTCAAGTTAAAAAAAAGAGAAAAAAGCCCCACATATTATAGTTGATTGCCTGGCGGAACAAAATTTTTAAATAGGACTTTCAGACATCACTTGACACAAAAATTCTTATTTGCAAAAATAGCATGAAATAGGACTTTCAGACATCACTTGACACAAAATTGCTATTTGAGAAAATAGCATGAAATTTCCTCTACAAGTTATTTTTGTGTGGTGAAGAAGAGCCTGTCTCCTAGATGGAGAGTATGTTTGTCTGTTTTCAAGTGGTTCGATCATCCAGTAATGATGAACAACTCAGCACTAGAGTGGCCAGCTCTGGAGATGTGGTTTCTCACATCACTACCCACCGTATATTGTCACGTCTGCCGCTTCCTGCACTCCACACGACCAGACAGTTCATTACAGGACACGGCTCCTATACTGTACCCAGCACATTGAAATTCTGTCATAAACGTCACATATTGATTGCACAAAAACCTTTCATTGTTCGTTCAGTCCAGCGATTCCCATTACAAAACACTGGCCCAATTCAAAACAGTCAAATTTCATCTCCTATATCATCCGCCTCTTCCTGTTGGAATCTACATGAGCGCTTCTTGGCTTAATATGCAATTACCGAGTCCTCTTTCGCATTTTGTCATACCCATGTCGGTTTGAATGCAGTTTACAATTGGCATCAAGTCAAATCTAAACCTTATTAACACAAGGTCAACAAAGTGGAACATGGACATTTTGGAAACGCTATACGCCATTACTGTGACAAACCATAGAATGTAGCCCTAAGTATGAGCTTTGGGCACCATAACAAAAATCAATTTGTCAACTCTCACAGTGAACTCATTGACTGGACACCACCAGCTGTTGTATTGATTAAAAATTCCAGTCTACTTTGTATTCTTTACCTATTGGTGGGTTTGTTAGTTTGACTGACTGGAGATTGTTAAAGTTGTGATCTCAAGAATATATTTATTATTTAACTATGTAGAAATGATCATCCACACTATATTTATCAACCCATGACACATTATTCTTCCTTTTGATGTATAGAGACATTAATAAAAGGTATTAACTCACAATGTTCCACAGAAGAAAGTTTAAAGTTTTGTTTAATGACACCACTAGAGCACATTAATTAATCATTGGCTATTGAATGTCAAACATTTTATAATTCTGACACGTAGTCATCAGAGGAAACTCGATACATTTTTTCTTTAACAACAACAGTTAAGCATTTTCCCATAGACAGAACAGCACATACCACAGCCTTTGGAATTCCACTTGTTGGGCAATAGGTGGAATGGGGAAATTTGCTATAATAATGTCTTACAAAACAAGGAGGAAGAATGTTTGTCAAAGACTGTTCACCATAAACATTGTTAGCAAACACAAGTTTATTAAAACAATAGTTATCTTTTGTATTCTGCATCACAAAACGATGCTATAAGGTGGGAAAGCAACTTACAGATTTCGTAAGAATGAAGACAATTGTAATGTCCTGTTCAATGGGCATAGATCATGTTTTGATGGAAACTTTATTGTTTTAATGCCGAATTGTAATAACATCAGCATTATTTCACTGTTGTTCTTCAAAATCTGGAAATTGGGTTATACCACATTTTGGGAAATGAATTTTTCATACGTGCATGATGGTAAAAGAATGATCGTGGAGAATGCATCATCAGGCGTTACACACAAAACCAACAACAGTAAAATGCAATTTTAGATTGTTGATAATAAACACACATAATTAAGTTTGTGATTTACCACAAATTAATTAACTTTTAAGTTTAAATGGTGCAGGACAAAGCCCAGTAGTAGAGCACTCGCCTGATGCATGGTCGGTCTAGGATCAATCCTTGTCGGTGGTCCCATTCTGCTATTTCTCTTCCCAGCCAGTGTACCATAACTGGTATATTAAAGGCTGTGGTATGTGCTATTCAGTTTGTGGGATGGTGCATTCAGAGAATAACTAACGAGCTACGAGGAATTACGGATTATCTGTCCCGAGTGAATTAATGTTGTAAACCCGAGCCTCTGGCGAGGGTTTTACAGCATTAATTCACGAGGGACAGATAATCCGTAATTCCTCGTAGTGAGTTGGTTATTCTCTTTATTACCCATTGTCAATCTTTAACGATTTTAAAAGTATATTTACGTTATTGCTGCTGTAACAACTAACAAGCTCTACCAGCCATAACAATATATTCATACACGCCGTTACCGGTGCACACACAACAGTATCCACCAAAGAATAGTTCCCCAAAAAACCAGTCAAAATAAATTTTTTTTTTTTTTTTTTAAATTTGTGTACATATATTTTTATTTTTAATTCCGTAAATGTTCGTATCGTAAAAAAATATTTGAAGTTCGTAGTAATAGTTTGACCAATGAATGGAATCATGAATGAACAAAAAGTAGTCCCGGCAGTATGTAATTGCCAATCAAATCTTGTCTTTTTAAAGCCAGCCAATCAGTGACTGTAGAAGCAATCTGCACACTATGCAGAGATCGAAAAAATATTACCCCGTATATTTGAGCCCATATGGGTAATAAATAAAAGATCACTTGCTACTAATGGAAAAATGTAGCAGGTTTCCCCTCTAAGACTATATGTCAGAATTACCAATTGTTTGACATCCAATAACCAATGATTAATAAATCAATGTGTTCTAGTGGTGTCGTTAAACAAAAACAATTTTTTTTTTAAGTATATAGCCATACTCACATTATGTGTTCCATGTAGTTTTTAAATACTTACTTTAATTTCAGTATGGTTGCTATGGTACCATTTGATTAACAGTTATTAAATTTTAAACATTTACAGATTAAATGTATTAGAGTAAAATAAAAATTAAAAAATAAATTTTTGATTACATATATGAATTAATTTTGGATTCTAAAGTTTGAGTAAGAAAATCAATACATGAGATATATTTATAAATACATATATATTTGCATTTGTAACTTCCAGAAAATTGACAAGAAAGAGGATTATATACTCTTCAAAAGAAGAAACGCAAAACCACATTGTCGTAACATTTGGAGAATTGATTTAATTATTGAATGGTGAGTCCGATAATTACCAAATGTTGCAGGATTGTTCACAATTCACTCTAGTCCATTGTGAGTAAGTGATAGGACACACCACCAAGGTCAAGGTCATCTGGAGTCAATACTGGGTGTGGCCTCCGCGTGTGTTGACAACTGCCTGGCACCGCCTGTCCATTGAAGCAACCAGAGTACGGATGACGTCCCGGGGGATGGTGGCCCACTCGGCCTGCAAGGCTGCTGCGAGCTCGGGCAGGGTCTGGGGCTGTGGTTGTCGCTGTCGGAGGCGTCGGTCCAACTCGTCCCATAGATGCTCAATTGGGTTCAAATCCGGTGATATCGATGGCCAAGGAAGGACATTAATGTTGTTGTTCTGTAGGAAAGCCGTTGTGAGACGTGCTGTGTGAGGCCTGGCGTTGTCATGTTGGAACACTGCGTTGGCGTTGGTCATAACTGGAACGATGTGTGGCCGGAGGATCTGGTCAATGTAGCCCTGTGCATTCAGGTTGCCCTGCACGTGGACCAGGTCAGTTCTGCCAGTGTGTGAGATGGCTGCCCACACCATGACACTACCCCCGCCGAATCTGTCCACTTCCTGCACGCAGTTTGCCGCATAACGTTCACCACGACGCCTATACACGCGACATCTTCCATCATGACGTCGGAGCAGAAATCGGGACTCGTCACTGAACCACACCTGTCTCCATCGCAGTTGAGGCCATTGTCGATGAATCTGGCACCACTGCAGTCGGAGTCAACGGTGTTGTGGTGTTAAGATGACACCTCGAACTGGACGTCTGGCACGAATTCCTACCTCACGTAGGCGGTTCCGTACGGTCTGGTCGGATATCCTGCGCAAACCTGGTATTGCTGCGGCTGTGGAGGTGGCAGTAGTCAATCGTTCCCGAAGGTGGCGTACCCGGATGTAGCGGTCCTGCCCGGGGGTAGTGACCCGTGGTCGACCGGATCTAGGGAGGTCACGTGTTGATCCATGTTGCTGGTAATGGTCCCACAGTCTGGAGATGGTGCTTGGGGACACATGGAATGCCCTGGCAACGGCCGTTCTGGATTCGCCTGCGTCTAGTCGGCCGATGGCATTGTTTCTCTGCGGTTCACTGAGACGTGGCATGTCCTGGATTGTCAACTGTCGGCCAGATACAGAGGCCAGGCAAGCGAACACCCTGCACTTTTATACTGTCGGTGTTCATGTTGCACATGCAGACAACGCACGTGCAGTGGTGACATGGTTTGCACGTGGCTACGTTTTTGCGAATATTCACATTTTGAAACTTTATTTTACAGTAGCTGCATTTTATCGAATGTAACCGTGGGAATGTGTTTGGGACATGCAATGACCTTATATTCACAAAGCATGAACCGGTAGGAAACATAAAATCGGAGTTATAACCCATTTGTACCCTTTTGCGTTTCTTTTTTTGAAGAGTATATTATGTTGGATTATGAATCTACAATGGAAATAAATGCTTTCAACTATATGAAACACATATAATACTTGGGGTGGGACATAGCCCACTGGTAAAACACTCACTTGATGCGTGGCCGGTTTGGGACTGATCACCATTGGGCTATTTCTCATTCAAGCCAGTGAACCATGACTGGTATATCAAAGATGGTATGTGCTATCCTGTCTGTGGGATGGTACATATTAAAGATCCCTTGCTACTAACTGAAAACTGTAGCTGGTTTCCTATCTAAGACTATATGTCAAAATTACCAAATGTTTGACATCCAATAGAAGATGATTAATAAATCAATGTTCTCTAGTGGTGTTGTTAAAAAAAATAGAAAATTATAAAACACCCCGCAATAAAAAATGGGAAATATATGGGTTTTGTAATTATTCTGCATTTATACTGTTTTATGGTATATTCCAGAGTTTGAGTTTATACTATTTTATGATATATTACGGATTTTGGGTTTATACTGTTTTATGATATATTTCGGACTTTGGGTTTATACTGTTTTATTATATATTTTCCAGAGTTTGACTTTATACTGTTTTATGATATATTCCAGAGTTTTAGTTTATACTGTTTTATGATATATTCCAGAGTTTGAGTTTATACCGTTTTATGATATATTCCAGAGTTTGAGTTTATACTGTTTTATTATATATTCTGGAGTTTGAATTATACTGTGTTTGATGTATTCTTGAATATCTGCATTTAAATATACTGCTTTTATGGTATATTCCTGAGTGTCTAAATTTATACTGCTGTTATGGTATATTCCTGAGTGTCTGAATTTATACTGCTGTTATGGTATATTCCTGAGTGTCTGAATTTATATTGCTGTTATGGTATATTCCTGAGTGTCTAACATTATACTGTTTTTATGGTATATTCCCGAGTGTCCAACATTATACTGTTTTTGTGGTATATTCCAGAGTGTCCAACATTATACTGTTTTTGTGGTATATTCCTGAGTGTCTAACATTATACTGTTTTTGTGGTATATTCCTGAGTGTCCAACTTTATACTGGGTTTTTTGTATATTCCTGAGTGTCCAACATTATACTGTTTTTTTGGTATATTCCTGAGTGTCCAACATTATACTGTTTGTGTGGTATATTCCTTAGTGTCCAACATTATACTGTTTTTGTGGTATATTCCTGAGTGTCCAACATTATACTGTTTTTATGGTATATTCCCGAATGTCCAATATTACAGTTTTTATGGTAAATTCCTGAATCTGAGATTACTGCTTTATGATATGTGTCTGAATTGACTGTTTTAACTATAATATATTATTGATGGTGTCCAAGTTTACTGTTTTAGTGGTAATTTCTTACTTTGTCTGAATGTACTCTTTGTATTCACTGTCAAGGCAGACAGACAATACATCTATTAGTGAACTTACCGCTCAGTAGTGCCAGACAAGTTTTCATCCCAGAGATTCTCTGATCAATAGGAGTAATTTGTGCTTCTCGATGGTAACACAATTGAAGCAGTTCTAGATGGACGGAATCCAGCAGTCGCCCACAGGGAGAGGATAAATCTGTCCACTGCAATCGTGCTTTCTAACCTCAATGGTAAAGGTTGTAGGAAATGTCAAACGCAGATGAAAATTATGCAATAAAGTGACTAACCATTACCATACTTGTGAGATAATCGTGGTAATTCACTGAACTCGAAATTGTCTACATGATGCTTATGTGGTCAATAACCTACCAGGGACAGGATGTAGCTTGGTGGTAGATCTCGAGCACTCATGGCAGAGCACTCATGGCAGAGCACTTGTGACAGATCAAGCACTCATGGCAGAGCACTCGTGACAGATCAAGTACTCATGGCAGAGCACTCGTGGCAGATCGAGTACTTGTGGGAGAGTACTTGTGGCAGAGCACTCATGGCAGATCGAGCACTCGTGGCAGATCGAGCACTTGTGGCAGAGCACTTGTGGCAGATCGAGCACTCATGGCAGATCGAGCACTCGTGGCAGATCAAGCACTCATGGCAGAGCACTCGTGACAGATCAAGTACTCATGGCAGAGCACTCAGGGCAGATCGAGTACTTGTGGGAGAGCACTTGTGGCAGAGCACTCATGGCAGATCGAGCACTCGTGGCAGATCGAGCACTCGTGGCAGATCGAGCACTCGTGGCAGATCGAGCACTCGTGGTAGTCACTCATGGCAGAGCACTCGTGACAGATCGAGCACTCATGGCAGAGCACTCGTGACAGAGCACTTGGGGTAGGTGCAATTTGTCACAGGACTTGTTACACTTGAAAGACTCTGGGTTTTCCCCATCTCACCAAAGCCCCACGACTGATACATCAAAGGCCATGGCCATTTCTCGTTCCAGCCAGTGCACCACGACTGGTATATCAAAGGCCTTGGTATGTGCTATCCTGTCTGTGGAATGGTGCATATAAAAGATCCCTTGCTACTAATGGTAAAATGTAGTGAGTTTCCTCTCTAAGACTATAAGACAGAATTATCAAATATTTGACATCTAATAGCTGATGATGAATGAATCAATGTACTCTTGTGGTGTCGTGAAACAAAAACTTTTCAAAGGCCATGGTTATGTATTGTTCTGTGTGTGGGAAATGCATATACAACATCCCTTGATGCTTTTTGATAGAAATAACTTAACATGAGCCGAGGTTTTGTTAATTACAATAGCAATGTTCTACCCCTCTTTTATACACAACTTATCATTTCTTTTCCTTTATATTTCATTAATATTTTGACTTATAGTTTGTTGTTTTTTCAATGTGACATTACATGTACACTATTTATTGTGTTGTTACTAGTGATAAATACACAGTCTCTGTGTATGAGAATTCAACCAGATATAATACATTCCTTTTTTCCTAATTTTCCTTTTTTAGACAACCTGCCATTTCTTTTCCATTATATTTAATTATTATTTTGAGTTATAGTCTTTAGGGTTTTTTAAGTTAAAATTACATGTGTTTAGTGTATTGTTACTAGTGATAAATACACATTCTCAGTGTAGGAGAATTAAACAAGATGTAATTTGATATATTATTGT
The DNA here is from genome assembly GCF_016097555.1 of Gigantopelta aegis. Taxonomy (NCBI): domain Eukaryota; kingdom Metazoa; phylum Mollusca; class Gastropoda; order Neomphalida; family Peltospiridae; genus Gigantopelta; species Gigantopelta aegis. The sequence goes on along the minus strand of NC_054702.1, from coordinate 8,133,092 downwards.
GTCACACAAAATTGGTTTTTCGTCCATGAAGACTAACTGCATGCATGGTGTGTGTGTGTGAAAGACAGCTTTTGCCCCAGGAGATTATTGGAAAGAGCATGCTATGTGTGTTATTACATTTCACAATGAAACCAGTATTTAGGAGAAAAACAATCAGTCAACAGAGAAATGTGAAAAAGAAAGGAAATGGCCATTTGTTTCAGGCCACCACAACACAGTTTAAACCACAGCTATTTGCTGTTGAATGTAGTTATTTTCACATTTGCTGTAGCGTGTAAAAGGAAGAGCAAATCAACTGCTGCCACAGAGACTACTCCTTCCAAAAAACAGCACAGGATCTTTTTCCATATAGAGGACAGTTCAACCTTTGTAAAAAAGATAAATCTGTCTTAGATGAACTAGTCCATGAGCTAAGACACCAAACTTAACCACTTGGTACCTTCCGAGGGCACCAAACTTGACTATGTTTTTTTGATAGATCTCAAAACTGCATGATGGACTTTTCTGCAGAGGCAGCTTAAAGGGACATACCCTAGTTTTTAAACACTAACGCATATTTGTAACTTGTAGAGCCATTTTTGATCAATTGAAATCATACTTTACTTAGTTAGATTTTATTGTTTAGATTATCCATTTTAGTACATTTGAAGTGTTTTTGGTCATCCTGGTGTTTTTAATATCACAAAATACATTTCTCATATTTTTAAAAATGCATGTGTATGAGTTAAGGAGTCGCATTTTAGTCTATTTTTAGAAGGTATTTCATCATTTCAAAGTCACAGAAAAAAGAAAGAAATGTTTTATTTAACGACGCACTCAACACATTTTATTTACGGTTATATGGCGTCAGACATATGGTTAAGGACCACACAGATTTTGAGAGGAAACCCGCTGTCGCCACTACATGGGTTACTCTTTCGATTAGCAGCAAGGGATCTTTTATTTTTGCTTCCCACAGGCAGGATAGCACAAACCATGGCCTTTGTTGAACCAGTTATGGATCACTGGTCAGTGCAAGTGGTTTACACCTACCCAATGAGCCTTGTGGAGCACTCACTCAGAGTTTGGAGTCGGTATCTGAATTAAAAATGCCATGCCTCGACTGGGATCCGAACCCAGTACCTACCAGCCTGTAGACTGATGGCCTAACCACGACGCCACCGAGGCCGGTCTTCAAAGTCACAACTCATGTTTTACTCAATTATAACGTTATCCAAATATGTTACAGGTGTGCATTTTCATGGGCTGAATTTAGGGTCTGTCCGTTTAAAGTGACAAAGTGGGTTTTAGTAGAGAGCAGGTATTTTTCTAAAAAAATTCATTACATTTCTCTATAGTAATCTGTAAACCCTGAGAAGATATATTTTACTCAGGTTTTTACCTCCATTTGTAAACTAGTAGTAAATGTTTTGAAGTGACTGGTTAAAGTCAGGGGTTGCATTTAGCTCAGCAGGTAGAGCATTTGCCTGACGTGTCACTGAACCCTTTCACTGGACCAATTCTCTGATTTAGTTTGTTTCCACCCCACTGACTAAGAACATGCACATAAAAATGTTTTCTGAAGACTAGACTAGATGGAAAAGGTAGCGGGTTTCCTCTCTTAAGCTGGATTCATACTTCACCGCCGACTCTTATTGGCAAGTAGTTGACTCATCCAGTTCTACTTCTGTTCAAACCTAATCTTCATTTTTTAGTATAGCCAGTGTGGTTTTAACACAGTTCATATTAAATTTTAGTGCACGTTCATTGAACACTTTTTCATTTACCTAATAAAAACATAAATTTCAGTTTCACATGAGGTCAGCAAAGAAAATATGAATTGACCGTAAGACTATATGTCAAAACCACCAAATATTTGACATCCATTAGCTGATAGTGGTATTGTTAAAATAAACTTTAAATTTTTTTAAGTCTCTGATCCTAGGAATCAAGGTTTGCAAAAGGTATTTGAGATTTATTTTTAAAATAATATCACACTGGTTTTGTGAAAACTTTAAATTTAAACAAAATGTTGTAAGTAATGTGACTTATGAATGAATGTTTACCAAAACCTCAGCACAAAAATATACATCAGCTGTTGGGTGTTAAACTAAGTACATATAAAAATGATTATTTACATTAAAATATAATCTATATAATTATATAAAAACAGCGAATAAAGGCTGTGAAAAATAATAATGTGTTATGTAAAATGTTAAAAACGCTGTAATAGATGAAATATCGCTAGCGTCAGTGCCATTAAATATACATGGAATGAAAATAAGGAAAGTGTTAGTAATATGCGAGATAGTGGAAGACGTTTACAACAGGTTAACAAGCCATCATCAATCATTCGGGAAGAAAACATCACCATCTATCATGCTCTCAAATTAACTTTATTGTCAGTCACAAGTGAAATAATGCATAAAATGGGCCTAATGAAGGAAACCTAACTTACTGGTCAGTGGGAAGCAAGCTGTGATGGCCGAATACAGATCAATTAATCACTGAACTCACGGGAGTTTCACCAGACAGACCTGCTCATGCTGGAATATGCACAAACCACCTGCCTTATTGCAACTTGTGCTGCATATGAGCTGTATGCATACACGGTTTATACGCAATTTCAAAGAGAATTTCTTGAAAGTGTCATATCCATTTAGGTCAAAATCTAACGAAATGACGATTAAGTGCTATTCAATCTTATATTAAATTATATTTGAGACTATTCCAATTTTTTTTTCACTTTGAATACAAAATAATATCTGACTAAAATTGATATATACAATGTAAACTGTAGCTAATTGAACTTGCTAGAATGTACTATTTTAGTACATGAAATTATCATGGCTCTAATGGGTCACGAAATGAATGTGTAGATGTTTTTCAATGCCTTAGCATACACAAAAAACACCAACTATTGAGCGTTAAGAGTGGAAGAAAATGTCAGTATTTTGTTTCTCTTTTCAATTTATTTGTGTGCATTTGTTCTACACTCATAACATTGCTCCTACACTCATAGCATTGCTCCTACACCATAACATTGCTCCTACACTCATAGCAATGCTACACCATAACATTGCTCCTACACTCGTAGCATTGCTCCTACACTATAACATTACTCCTACACCATAACATGGCTCCTACACCATATCATTGCTCCTACACTCGTAGCATTGCTCCTACACCATAGCATTGCTCCTACACCATAACATTGTTCCTACACTCGTAGCATTGCTCCTACAACATAACATTGCTCCTGCACTCGTAGCATTGCTCCTAAGCCACAACATTGCTCCTACACTCGTAGCATTGCTCCTACACCATAACATTGCTCCTACACCATAGCATTGCTCCTACACCATAACATTGCTCCTACACCATAATATTGCTCCTACACCATAACATTGCTCCTACACCATAGCATTGCTCCTACACCATAACATTGCTACTACACTCGTAGCATTGCTCCTACACCATAACATTGTTCCTACAATCATAGCATTGCTCCTACACCATAGCATTGCTCCTACACTCATTGCTCCTACACCATAACATTGCTCCTACACTCGTAGCATTGCTCCTACACTCGTAGCATTGCTCCTACACTCGTAGCATTGCTCCTACACTCGTAGCATTGCTCCTACACCATAACATTGCTCCTACACCATAACATTGCTCCTACAATCATAGCATTGCTCCTACACCATTGCTCCTACACTCATAGCATTGCTCCTACACCATAACATTGCTCCTACACTCGTAGCATTTCTCCTACACCATAACATTGCTCCTACACCATAGCATTGCTCCTACACTCATAGCATTGCTCCTACACCATAACATTGCTTCTACACCATAACATTGCACCTACACTCGTAGCATTGCTCCTACATCATAACATTGCTCCTACACCATAACATTGCTCCTACACTCGTAGAATTGCTCCTACACCATAACATTGCTCCTACACTCGTAGTATTGCTCCTACACCATAACATTGCTCCTACACCATAACATTGCTCCTACACTCGTAGCATTGCTCCTACACTCGTAGCATTGATCCTACACCATAGCATTGATCCTACACCATAACATTGCTCCTACACTCGTAGCATTGCTCCTACACCATAACATTGCTCCTACACTTGTAGCATTGCTCCTACACCATAACATTGCTCCTACACTTGTAGCATTGCTCCTATACCATAACATTGCTCTTACACTCGTAGCATTGCCTCTACACCATAACATTGCTCCTACACCATAGCATTGCTCCTACACCATAACATTGCTCCTACACCATAGCATTACTGCTATACCATAGCAGTGCTCCTACACTCATAGCATTGCTCCTACACCATAGCACTGCTCCTACACATGACATTGCTCCTACATCATAACATTGCTCCTACACCATAACATTGCTCCTACACTCATAGCATTGCTCCTACACCATAACATTGCTCCTACACCATAGCATTGCTCCTACATCATAACATTGCTCCTACACTCATAGCATTGATACTACATTATTAGCCTTAACTGCTCCTTCGCTTATAGCACTGCTTATACACTCTTAACATTGCTACTCCTACACTCGCAGCACTGATACTACATTCTTAGCTTTGCTCCTACACTTATAGCACTGCTCCTACATTCTTAGCATTACTGCTCCTATAGGAGTATGTATACACTCACAGCATTGACACTATATTCTTAGCTTTGCTCATTCATTCTACATTTACAGCATTCGTTTCCCACTGGAGACGTTTCCTCTTTAATAGATTCTTAGAAATCCTAGATGCGTTATGTAATACATATGGAACAGGACAGAAAATTATTCAGTGGCCACTTTGAAAAGGTATCATGATCATTCCATAAAATACTAATAAGTCTCCACGGATCAAATTAAATGGCTTTTGGGCTTCTTAATTAAGCGACCACTGCACGTGCCGAGTGATTAATAGGCGGAACTGATTTATAGTTCGATTCCTCTGCGAGACTCTGCCAGGAACTCTCGGTCACACTTCAGAGGCATGCAAATGACCTGCTTTAATATGTACCCTTCGGCAGGCAATGAAACAACGGACATCAATTTTCCTTATTGTCCTGCCTTAGTACGACTTTCCCTGCACACCAATAAGCTTTGTTCATCATGATGGAACTGTTGATATCGGTAATCTCATTCTTTGTAGTTTCTTTCATGTCTTTGTGGATTACGATTAAAAAATTGATGAATCGTTCTAATATAGTGAGAGATTTTCCATCCGGGTGCTTCATTACATGGAGACTATACATTGTTGTTCAGTTTGAAACAAATATATCAGATTTACTTCTGCACAATTAATCAGTGATAAGAAAATCTAGCAAACACTGAGAACATCAAAGCTAGGACATGATTTACATTATTTGTTACAGAACCAATTACTGAGATAAGCCAGAGACGGCCTCAGATTACAGTTATCTTCCCATTTGGTTGTCCAAAATCCGGAAGTTTGACCGCGCAAGTAGTCTGCTGTTTGACTGTGATTATTTCATGGCAGACAGCTATGAAGTGGCAACTGTTTGACTGAAGTGACAGGGGATAGCATGTAGTTTGTAAACATGTGTAACTTGTTGACATTGAAGACTTGTTTGTGGTAATTCCGGCCCATGCAAAAGTAGTGCTTTTTGTGTAAAATGGGTGTACTCCGGCCTGGTTTAGAGGGTGTGTCTGTTTAAACCAATATGCTGGGAGAAAGAGCTGGACAACAGGGGTTGTCCTTTTCAGGGTATGTGTCCCCCATGCAGGCAAATGTACATACAAAACTTCATGGGCCTGCTGATATTAATAAAAATGTTATAGCCACTAAGGCTATATAGAAACATATAGCGAAATTAATTGTGGTCTGAGGCCTGATATAGTTCACACATTACACCGGTTAAATGCTTGATTCTGATGAAAGTATTATAACCAGAGAGGTGAAATTACACAGACTGATTGTGCATACCACAAGGAATATGAAAACTAATTTATTTATTTTCTAAATATTTTATTAAATTAAAAAACATTTTTTTTGAATTTATTAAAAATTAAAATTAAAATTTTCAACTTTTAAATTTCAGTATCCTCCAAAATAGCATAAAATGACCTCTGATGTTACTACAGGTTGTTGCAATATTTTTTAACAGTTTTGAGCTAATAATTTGGTAAAAAAGAGCAAAAGTTGGATTTTGTTAGTCAATATTGAGATTTTAATTTTTTTTACATATTGAATTTTAATGAGTTTCTCAATTATTGCAATTGGACAGAAGATCTAAATATAATGAATATATCACTACTAAATGTAATTAAACACTTTAAATAAATAGTATACAGTTTCTAACAAGATTAAGTACTCTAATAATACATTTCACCTACATTTATGTAAATTACACACTTCAGTCATTTTTCAAAAATGGTCTTTTATCCTTAGAAAATCTAATAGGCTGATATTCTATGCTGTCTGAATGTATTTATTGTGTTCAGTAATCAGATGCTGGTATACTTGTCAAGTTTATTGCAGAAAATGTGCCAAAAAGGTTAACATTTGGCTTGTAATACATATGGCAGAATAATCCATAATGCATATTCAGTGGTCATTACTACAAACATCCTTCCAATCAAGAAATACTACACTGAGGTATCCCAGACACTGGCACATGACTACACTTGTTAACAGTTATCACTGGAAACTGAAAAATATGGTGCAAGTACCTCTTGGTAGGATTTATATCAGCATTTTGTGACAAAATCTTCATTTTCAAAGTTGTCGTTAACAAAAAAAATATTATGGTGTATACCTAAGTAATATCTGTAGGGCATATTCATATTAATATGCATTTATATGGACTGTTTTGCCTTTTACAAAGTGGCTACATGTCTAATACAGTAAATGAAGTAGATTAAGTAAATACAGCAGGTCAAAATTGAATATGAGGCCTATCATGTCTAATTTTCCCTGAAATTAGTGTGTAAACATTTGTTGCAAATGGCCCCAATTTTGTGACTTTCACCATCCCTCTGACACATTTCTAATAATGTATCATGAATTCAGTCACCATATCTTTACTAAGCCTCCACTTATCATACCTAAAATGCAAAATTTTACAGTTTTAGATTTTTTTGTTTTTCAAAAATTTAAATTTAAGTTTAATATTTCATTAACAATGAAGTAAAATCTAATGATTGATATCTTTTCCTTTAAATATTTCAAAATCTTTCCAAGACAACACTGTGCAGATAGAACATATGTAGAAGAAAAAATAGCTGCTCATTGTATGAAGAAATTCCAAAATTTGATAAAGTTATTACATTTTGAAGTTGGTGTCCCTCAAGTTTCCATTGCTAAAATTGGCCATGGCAAGGCACTGTGGTAGGTGTTTTAACACAGCCTCTGTATACTCTCAGTTTAAAGGTGACATACCGATACTTACCGAGCATTGCTTTAATATGTATATCATTGGAATGCATTAGTGTGGGCCAGTTTTTAGGGGAAAAAATGGACTGATAGGCCTCAGATTACAGTTATCTTCCCATTTGGTTGTCCAAAATCCGGAAGTTTGACCGCGCAAGTAGTCTGCTGTTTGACTGTGATTATTTCATGGCAGACAGCTATGAAGTGGCAACTGTTTGACTGAAGTGACAGGGGATAGCATGTAGTTTGTAAACATGTGTAACTTGTTGACATTGAAGACTTGTTTGTGGTAATTCCGGCCCATGCAAAAGTAGTGCTTTTTGTGTAAAATGGGTGTACTCCGGCCTGGTTTAGAGGGTGTGTCTGTTTAAACCAATATGCTGGGAGAAAGAGCTGGACAACAGGGGTTGTCCTTTTCAGGGTATGTGTCCCCCATGCAGGCAAATGTACATACAAAACTTCATGGGCCTGCTGATATTAATAAAAATGTTATAGCCACTAAGGCTATATAGAAACATATAGCGAAATTAATTGTGGTCTGAGGCCAGACACTGGAGCTGGGAGGCCATGCCTCCATTGTATGTCAGCTCACCTCTCAGAAGGTTGGACTATACCAATTCAAATCCCATAGGCGACCATGTTAACGTTTGTGTTTAAAAACACTATATGCAATATATCAACCAAACTGTGACCCATAAATATCAGTACTACAACCCCTACCTCAAAGTATTAACTGCAGAAAATGGTACCTTTCATGGCTCATTTTCGGTATAACCAGATGTTTCTGCAACACCCCTAGTTTCGCACAAAATTTTAGTACTTTTTTTTACAGGTACCCCATACATGTTCCAAGCACAAGGCTACTTGACACGGTGGTACTACATCAAATAAAATTGCATACATTTTTAGCCCAGATGAAACTAATTTTTTTTACAACCAACACACTCACATTTATAACCAATCACAGGACTTGTGGTGTTAACTTCTCTATCAAAAGTTCGGTACACCTCGAACTTCGACCCAGCCGGAAATTAATTGGTATAGTGCAACCTATACTGATAACATACACGTTTCAAAAGGTGGTGAATCATGTGTTTTTATGACAACCAGGATCTGGTGTCTTCTGACATAAACTGACAACCTCACTGAAACTGTTGTTTCTACAGTGCAACCTAATTTAATGTACACCTCACAAAACACATGTATTTTGTACAGTTTTGTACAAATGCAATATATCATATTTGAAAAAATAATTTTTTTAAAAATAATACTCCTGAAGATATTTATTGTCAGATGTGTGTGTGTGTGCTCAGCTATATATGTAGAGACAGCATGGCTATTCAGAGTACCTCAACTCCTTAAACTTATTCCATTGAAACACATGTACTTGACTGACCCCTAGATTATGAAGACCTCAATAGGCACATCAAAGAAATATCAGTATTAAAAAAATACAATGTCTGAGGAAGGAAAAACCAACATGACTGCATCTGTATGAAGTAATGACTTAATGTCCTGCACATCACTGTTGGAAGAAAATCCTGTATGCTGAGTGTGGGCATCTTCAAGTTACCATGTGCGGGAATTTCAAATCCATCAGCTATGCAGATTTTCAAATTGGACCATCAAAACCATTGGCAGCCACCAATATTCCTGACTATATTTTATGTATACCCTACTGTAGTTGGAGGTTTTAAATATTTGTGATATCTGGAATTATCATGCAGCTTTCGCATATTTATTTTTGATTCATTACTGAAAAAAACTGTTTTTAAGTGACATAATTACCCGAACATCTATTTTATTGCATTATTTTCTAATCTAGATCAATACAATATGTATATTGGATGTATTCCTACAATCTGTAATCCAGCATATCATTTAGCTATTAACATTGGATAATACAGCATTAACAATAAAATAAATCATCAAATTACACCAAGGTAGATAATCAAATCTGGAAAAATTGGTTCCAAATCTAGTATACACTTAAAATACACTTCATGGGAGCAAACTAAGTGATTATTTTAAAAAAAGATTTGATCTGGAGACCTAAAGATATGTTTAACAAGCTTATTGTTATGTATAAATGAGAACAGAAGGCACAATAGTGACCAAAATTTTAATTATGGCTTTGGTAAAACATTTCTTCAAAGTAAAAAAATGTTTCCCCTGAAACTACAAATTTGTCTAAAATACGACTTAGCACCCTATAAATATGCCAAAATGACAATAAAAATCAAGGTCTTTAAAAAGTTAAGCTATCAGAAGTACACACATGAAACATTAACTATGTTCATAGAAGTTAAAGACATTATCCCAATATTGGCACATGTTATTTTTAATATAAAAATAAATTGCTATTAAAATCTAAGTTCAGACTGCCTAGATATATTAACATATTTAAGAGCAGTTGTATATGGCAAGTCAAACACCATGTAAATAAGAACATTCAAATCTGTATAGTATGAATTATAGGCCAAAACCAACTTTTCCTCAGTGCTAATTTTTGTTCAAACTCCATTCAGAGCTATGTACAGTAATTATTGTCAAGGTCAAGGTCATTGTGAACTTGCATGGCCGAGTGACGGCTAATTAATCAAATAGTGTAGTTTAATTTAATTAAATCACAAAAATCATAATCTTTTTTATTATGCACTGAATATGTGCTATAGGTTGGACTATACCAATTCAAATCCCATAGGCGACCATGTTAACATTTGTGTTTAAAAACACTATATGCAATATATCAACCAAACTGTGACCCATAAATATCAGTACTACAACCCCTACCTCAAAGTATTAACTGCAGAAAATGGTACCTTTCATGGCTCATTTTCGGTATAACCAGATGTTTCTGCAACACCCCTAGTTTCGCACAAAATTTTAGTACTTTTTTTTACAGGTACCCCATACATGTTCCAAGCACAAGGCTACTTGACACGGTGGTACTACATCAAATAAAATTGCATACATTTTTAGCCCAGATGAAACTAATATTTTTTACAACCAACACACTCACATTTATAACCAATCACAGGACTTGTGGTGTTAACTTCTCTATCAAAAGTTCGGTACACCTCGAACTTCGACCCAGCCGGAAATTAATTGGTATAGTGCAACCAGAATACTGCTAACAGCTTTTACAACTCAAAGGACTAATAGGCAAGTAAAAGTTAAAGTTTGTTTTGTTTAACAACACCACTAGAGCACATTGATTTATTAATCATCAGCTATTGGATATCAAACATTTGGTAATTTTGACATAATATAGTCTTAGAGTCTAGAGAGGAAACTTGCTACATTTTTCCATTAGTAGCAAGGGAACTTTTATATGCACCATCACCATAGACAGGATAGTACAAACCATGGCCTCTGATATACCAGTCATGGTGCACTGGCTGGAATGAGAAATAGCTCAATGGGCACACTGATGGGGATCGATCCTAGACCGACAGCACTTCCAGCAAGTGCTTTACCACTGGGCTACATTCTGCCCTGATAGGCAAATAAAACCCTGGACCTGATAAGTATACTAAGATAAAACAGTGCTTTACCACTGGGCTACATTCTGCCCTGATAGGCAAATAAAACCCTGGACCTGATAAGTATACTAAGATAAAACAGTGCTTTACCACTGGGCTACATTCTGCCCTGATAGGCAAATAAAACCCTGGACCTGATAAGTATACTAAGATAAAACAGTGCTTTACCACTGGGCTACATTCTGCCCTGATAGGCAAGTAAAACCCTGGACCTGATAAGTATACTAAGATAAAACAGTGCTTTACCACTGGGCTACATTCTGCCCTGATAGGCAAGTAAAACCCTGGACCTGATAAGTATACTAAGATAAAACAGTGCTTTACCACTGGGCTACATTCTGCCCGGATAGGCAAGTAAAACCCTGGACCTGATAAGTATACTAAGATAAAACAGTGCTTTACCACTGGGCTACATTCTGCCCTGATAGGCAAGTAAAACCCTGGACCTGATAAGTATACTAAGATAAAACAGTGCTTTACCACTGGGCTACATTCTGCCCTGATAGGCAAGTAAAACCCTGGACCTGATAAGTATACTAAGATAAAACAGTGCTTTACCACTGGGCTACATTCTGCCCTGATAGGCAAGTAAAACCCTGGACCTGATAAGTATACTAAGATAAAACAGTGCTTTACCACTGGGCTACATTCTGCCCGGATAGGCAAATAAAACCCTGGACCTGATAAGTATACTAAGATAAAACAGTGCTTTACCACTGGGCTACATTCTGCCCTGATAGGCAAGTAAAACCCTGGACCTGATAAGTATACTAAGATAAAACAGTGCTTTACCACTGGGCTACATTCTGCCCTGATAGGCAAGTAAAACCCTGGACCTGATAAGTATACTAAGATAAAACAGTGCTTTACCACTGGGCTACATTCTGCCCTGATAGGCAAGTAAAACCCTGGACCTGATAAGTATACTAAGATAAAACAGTGCTTTACCACTGGGCTACATTCTGCCCTGATAGGCAAGTAAAACCCTGGACCTGATAAGTATACTAAGATAAAACAGTGCTTTACCACTGGGCTACATTCTGCCCGGATAGGCAAATAAAACCCTGGACCTGATAAGTATACTAAGATAAAACAGTGCTTTACCACTGGGCTACATTCTGCCCTGATAGGCAAGTAAAACCCTGGACCTGATAAGTATACTAAGATAAAACAGTGCTTTACCACTGGGCTACATTCTGCCCGGATAGGCAAATAAAACCCTGGACCTGATAAGTATACTAAGATAAAACAGTGCTTTACCACTGGGCTACATTCTGCCCTGATAGGCAAATAAAACCCTGGACCTGATAAGTATACTAAGATAAAACAGTGCTTTACCACTGGGCTACATTCTGCCCTGATAGGCAAGTAAAACCCTGGACCTGATAAGTATACTAAGATAAAACAGTGCTTTACCACTGGGCTACATTCTGCCCTGATAGGCAAGTAAAACCCTGGACCTGATAAGTATACTAAGATAAAACAGTGCTTTACCACTGGGCTACATTCTGCCCTGATAGGCAAATAAAACCCTGGACCTGATAAGTATACTAAGATAAAATAGTTTAGCAATGTGGTACTTCTGCATTGTACTTTAAACGTAAACTACATTCATGACATGACAGTTAAACTCTTTATTTTGAACTGAAAATCTGTTATGAATGATGCATCCATTAAATCCAGTGTCTGATTTCACTTTGAAAGTAATGCGTTATATTTTATTTATATTTTATTTAAGTACATTTACCAAATTGCTACACTTTGTTGTCTTAGTATAGCTTGTGGCCTCCTTTTATTTACTGGGACAGGATATAGCCCAGTGGTAAAGCACTCGCTCAATGCACAGTCTATGTGGGATTGATCCCTGTCGATGGACACATTGGACTATTTCTAGTTCCAGTCAGTGCACCACGACTGGTATATCAAAGGCCATGGTATGTACTACCCTGTCTGTGAGATGGTGCATATAAAAAAAACTTGCTGCTAATTAAAAAGAGTAGCCCATGAAGTGGCGACAGTGGGTTTCCTCTTTCAATATCTGTGTGGTCCTTAACAATATGTCTGATGCCATATAACCGTAAATAAAATGTGTTGAGTGCGTCCTTAAATAAAACATTTCTTTCTTTTTCTTTTTCTTTTTATTAATATCGATCATATATTTACATAAAAAAAGGTTAGGCTGGCATCTTGATGGATTCTTGATTTACTCGGGGAGTTAGGCTCATATTTTGAACACTGCTGTCAGTGCTGACAGTGTTGACATGCAGTGCTGACAGTGTTGACATGCAGTGCTGACAGTGTTGACATGCAGTGCTGACAGTGTTGACATGCAGTGCTGACAATTCTAACACAGTATTCACAGTGCTGACAGTGTTGATATGCAGTGCTGACAGTGATGACATGCAGTGCTGACAGTGTCGACATGCAGTGCTGACAATTCTAACACAGTATTCGCAGTGCTGACAGTGTTGACATGCAGTGCTGACAGTGTTGACATGCAGTTCTGACAGTGTTGACATGCAGTGCTGACAATTCTAACACAGTATTCACAGTTCTGAGCATGTTGATATTGTTCATATTTATGACAGTAACATTGTCAAACAGTGCTGACCATGTTGATATCGTTCATATTTATGACAGTAACATTGTCAAACAGTACTGACAGAGTTGACATGCAGTGCTGACAATTCTAACAGTATTCACAGTGTTGACCATGTTGATATTGTTCATATTTATGACAGTAACATTGTCAAACAGTGCTGACCATGTTGATATTGTTCATATTTATGACAGTAACATTGTCAAACAGTTCTGACCATGTTGATATTGTTCATATTTATGACAGTAACACTGTCAAACAGTGCTGATATTGCTGACATGCAGTGCTGACAATTCTAACAGTATTCACAGTTCTGACCATGTTGATATTGTTCATATTTATGACAGTAACATTGTCAAACAGTTCTGACCATGTTGATATTGTTCATATTTATGACAGTAACACTGTCAATCAGTGCTGACAATTCTAACAGTATTCACAGTTCTGACCATGTTGACATTGTTCATATTTATGACAGTAACATTGTCAAACAGTTCTGACATTGCTGACATGCAGTGCTGACAATTCTAACAGTATTCACAGTTCTGACCATGTTGATATTGTTCATATTTATGACAGTAACATTGTCAAACAGTTCTGACCATGTTGATATTGTTCATATTTATGACAGTAACACTGTCAAACAGTGCTGATATTGCTGACATGCAGTGCTGACAATTCTAACAGTATTCACAGTTCTGACCATGTTGATATTGTTCATATTTATGACAGTAACATTGTCAAACAGTTCTGACCATGTTGATATTGTTCATATTTATGACAGTAACACTGTCAATCAGTGCTGACAATTCTAACAGTATTCACAGTTCTGACCATGTTGACATTGTTCATATTTATGACAGTAACATTGTCAAACAGTTCTGACCATGTTGATATTGTTCATATTTATGACAGTAACACTGTCAAACAGTGCTGACATTGCTGACATGCAGTGCTGACAATTCTAACAGTAATCACAGTTCTGACCATGTTGATATTGTTCATATTTATGACAGTAACATTGTCAAACAGTTCTGACATTGCTGACATGCAGTGCTGACAATTCTAACAGTATTCACATATTTATGACAGTAACATTGTCAAACAGTATTAACAATTCTGACACTGCTGAAAATTTTGACAGTACTGATAATGTTGACACTACAGTTGATATTTTTGACAGTTTTAAAAGGAATATTTCTTGCTACAGTTTGGTAGGAGTAGGCAACAGCAGGTTTCTTCGCTCACTTCAGACAAAGTGTCAAAATAACCATACATTAGACAACCACATCTTAAATTGGGCTGAAGTGCTACTAAACAAATACAGTATTACTTTTTCTTTCACAATTTGAGAAAAACAAGAAATGATAATAGATTCTTCAGTTTGGTTAGCCTGACCTTTATATAGTCAGATTGTGATTTGTTTTTTTCTGAACAATTACCATTAAATCTGCCAGCACTAAATCCATCACGGATCACTTGGCCTGTCAATACAGTCTGAACCTGCTATATCTCAGCACTAAATACAATGATAACAGCCCATCAGCAAAATCAACATTTAGACAAAAAAAAACATTCAGCAAAAACTCAGCAAAAAGTATCCAACGTATTGAGCCGCAACATGGTAATTACAAGTGAGACATTGGCAAGAGAGTCTAATGATGGTGTCACAGTGAGCCAACTAAATAGTCTATATTACTGAAATATTGACATTTCTTAGTCTTCCCGCGCTAATCAATATATTTGATAAGAAATGGGGAGAGCTCATTTCCAGCTAATCTTGTCTGTGAACAAAACCACATCCATTTAACAATAGTGAAAAGAAGATCTCAAAACACAGATAATTGCTTGTCAAAACAAGTCTGTAGGAATTGGTCGGGGCGTGGGTAGGTTGGGGTGTGTGGGTGATATCTTATCCTTCCACATGAAGACTTTTTGTTTTGTTCTGCTATAGATATAAATGCTGAAAATATTCATCCAAAACATTGTTATTTTGTACTGCTAATGCTAGGAAATAGCATTTTACATCGTTAGAAAATAAGCATTTTGCCAAAATAGAATACCATTTCTATAGGCTTCCAAAACAAAGTACATTTTTAAAATATCTACAGTAAATCTTGCAGGACATTATAAAAACATAGTTTGTAGACATTACCCTACCAACACTGACAGCATAATGGTTAAGGTTTGTTTTGTTCTCCGACACCACTAGAGTACATTACATTGATTCATTAATCATCCATTGGATGTCAAACATTCTGTAGTTTTGACACATAGTCTTCAGAGAAAACCTGCTACATTCTTCCATTAATCATCCACTGGATGTCAAACATTCGGTAGTTTTGACACATAGTCTTCAGAGAAAACCTGCTACATTCTTCCATTAATCATCCACTGGATGTCAAACATTCGGTAGTTTTGACACATAGTCTTCAGAGAAAACCTGCTACATTCTTCCATTAATCATCCACTGGATGTCAAACATTCGGTAGTTTTGACACATAGTCTTCAGAGAAAACCTGCTACATTCTTCCATTAATCATCCACTGGATGTCAAACATTGGGTAGTTTTGACACATAGTCTTCAGAGAAAACCTGCTACATTCTTCCATTAATCATCCACTGGATGTCAAACATTGGGTAGTTTTGACACATAGTCTTCAGAGAAAACCTGCTACATTCTTCCATTAATCATCCACTGGATGTCAAACATTCGGTAGTTTTGACACATAGTCTTCAGAGAAAACCTGCTACATTCTTCCATTGGATGTCAAACATTGGGTAGTTTTGACACATAGTCTTCAGAGAAAACCTGCTACATTTTTCCATTAGTAGCAAGGGATCTTTTATATGCACCATCCCACAGACAGGACAGCATATACCATGGCTTTTGATATCATTCATGGGATACTGTTTGAGAGAGGAAAACCCAGTGGTTTGAATATGAGGTTCAATCCCATTACTCCAAGTACCTCAGATGAGCGCTCTACCAACTGAGTTAAACCCTTGTCACAGCACAATGGCTAAGCAATCATCTTCGAATACAGTAGGTACTGGGTTCGCATCCCAAAACCAGCTTCAGTAGCTCAAAGAGTGTGTGTCAGATCACGATACCGACTTCTCTTTCACTAACTTCATTAACCACTAACCCTGTACATGTATAACATAGCAAAATGACTTATTTATCCAAATGTAGTACATTTTATAATTTTAAATTTGATATATTTTAATTACATATAAATGTTGAAAATGTTAAAAACTAAATTTTTATTAAATAAACTTGGCAGTCATAGTGGTGATTCTTGTATTATAATTATGGCTGAATAATCTTAACTTACAGATTGTGTTCTTCCATTTTCACTAGACATGGGCCCTGTTTTACGACGTGATCTTAGCACTAAGATCACCTGAAGTGCACTGCTACCTAATGCATGGGACCCTGCACTAGATACTATAAAAGTGTCTAAAATCACCAAATGGACCTCTCTTAGGTAAAAAACAGGCTTCACCGAGGAATCGAAATTCAGCCAATCAGAGCACGGCTCCCACTCGGTGTACTTCAAGCTTTATGAAGTGTCTGCTATTTGGTCCGCGCTGGCGTCGACCGTACTAAATGGCTTTTTTCCAAATTCTGCCCACTTCAAACTTACCCCCCCCCTCCTGCTCCGGAGTTAGTCACTGGCGATGTCAGAGGCTAAATCCGTGGTGGGCGTGCCTGAACCATGTTGGATAGGGGCACGTAAAAATAGTTTCCCATTCCCATTCTCTTAGAATGAATATAAACATATATGAAAGACTAATATCACGGAAGTTATTAAGGATCAAAGTTATGACACAAAGGACATTTCCTTTTACATGAGTAAATAAAATAACAGGCACCACTATAGGGACCTCATCAAAAACAATCTTTCCTAGAATTATTACAAACATCAATGTCTGGTCTTTCATCAAAGAATCTATGAAAGTAATGACAGATACCATTTCCCTTTGTGCCGGTATAACTACTGTAATAGCCGAGAAGGCCGTCTGGAATCACAGTAATAATAACCTTGCTTGGCAGACGAGATGAGAGAGACTTGCGATGGCTTCCTCTGGGAACAGTCTCAGCACTCCACCTGACCAGACGTCTCTCTCACCTGATCAATATCTGTGGCACTACACCTGGCAGTGGAGACACGCCCACATGGCCAGCTTCACACAGTAATCCCTCAATTAACTCTTCATATCCGTGCCTAATTAGACAGATATTGCACAGATTGAAGTGTGATTAAAACGTGGAGTGTACGCTCTTAAGGTACACCTGTTCAGGTATGAAAGTGTTGGAAGCCATTCTCAGATCTATCATATACTCTTGTTCTAACCAGATCAACTGAAATAGGCGAGGTTTTCGGTGGGTGGTCAGATGAACAAATTGGAAGATGGACGGATGGATGGATGAATGGAGAGAGACAGAAAGGGAGGGAGAGAGGGAACAATGGATTGAGGTATGGAAAGAAAGAAAGAAAGAAGTGTTTTATTTAACGACGCACTCAACACATTTTATTTACGGTTATATGGCGTCAGACATATGGTTAAGGACCACACAGATTTTGAGAGGAAACCCGCTGTCGCCACTACATGGGCTACTCTTCCGATTAGCAGCAAGGGATCTTTTATTTGCGCTTCCCACAGGCAGGATAGCACAAACCATGGCCTTTGTTGAACCAGTTATGGATCACTGGTCGGTGCAAGTGGTTTATACCTACCCATTGAGCCTTGCGGAGCACTCACTCAGGGTTTGGAGTCGGTATCTGGATTAAAAATGCCATGCCTCGACTGGGATCCGAACCCAGTACCTACCAGCCTGTAGGATTGAGGTATGGATGGATGTATTGGTGGATGGATGGATGGATGGATGGATGGATGGGTGGGTGGATGGATTGGTGGGTGGATGGATGGATGGATTGGTGGATGGATGGATGGATTGGTGGGTGGATGGATGGTTTGTTTGTTTTGTTTAATGATTAATTAATCATTGGCTATTGGATGATGGATGGATGGATGGGTGGGTGGATGGATTGGTGGGTGGATGGATGGATGGATTGGTGGGTGGATGAATGGATGGATTGGTGGGTGGATGGATGGATGGATTGGTGGGTGGATGGATGGATGGATGGTTTGTTTTGTTTAATGATTAATTAATCATTGGCTATTGGATGATGGATGGATGGATGGATGCATGGATGGATGGATGCATGGATGGACTGATGGATGTATGTATTGGTGGTGAATGGATGGATGGATGGATGGATGGATGTATTGGTGGGTGGGATGAATGGAAGTATTGGTGGGTGGGAAGGATGGATGGATGGATGGTTGGATTGGTGGGTGGGTGGGTGGGATGGTGGGATGGATGGATGGATAGATGGATGGACTGGGCAACTGAGCAAGCCAGCCAGCCAGCCAGTCTGTACATCCATCAGTGAGTGAGGGAATCTGTGTGTGAAAGTTAAGAGGAGAGAAGGAATCTGCTGATTCTATTTTGGTAATTGTGTTCAATTCTTCACAGAAGATCCAACCATCACAGTGTTTGATATAAGGAAGGAACATTAACCAGTGACAGGATACTCAGATTACTACTGATAAGCGTTTTGCCTGTTCCAACCAATGACACAAAACTGGTACATCATAGGCCATGGTTTGTACTGCCCTGTCTATGGAAAAATGCATATAAAAGGTATCTTGCTGTTTGTATAGTTTGTCCTTTACACTTTGTACCTGTTCCATTTTCTATCACAGCTGTCCTTGTTGCACCATATGTAACTCAATTCACCTCACTCACTTGCTGAGTTGATCCATATGGCTGTATAACCATCTGAAGAGTTCTCCTGCCCATCATCATTTGTAAATCTGACTTGTTCATTAGCAGCCCATACCTACTGACACCTGACCTCTTGATCCACCTTCATAGCAGACATTTAGAGGCTCAACACATTTTATTTACGGTTATATGGTGTCGGACCACACAGATATTGAAGGAGGAAACCTGCTGTCGCCATGGACTACATGTACTCTTTTCGATTGGCAGCAAGGGATCTTTTATATGCACCATCCCATAGACAGGATAGCACATACCACGGCCTTTGATGTACTAGTTGTGGTGCACTGGCTGGAGCGAGAAATAGCCCAATGGGCCCACCAACAGGGATCGATCCCAAACCGACCATGCATCAAGCAAGCACTTTACCACTGGGCTACGTCTCGCCTCCATGATTGATGAGTGTCTGGATAAAGTCTTAAGGGATTGTACTATATCTTATTGCTCACTCAGTAGGATGTTAGTCTTTGCTCTTCAGTGGAAAAGGAAGGTACGCTCCACTTAGATCAGGATTTATATAATTATAAAGTAATCAAAATTGTGTAATTAAAAGTTTATTGGTCGGTGCAAACCGATTATAACGGATGATCGATGATGAAATTCCAACCGATCCCCATCACTACGTGACACTAGTCTTCAGGTTTAAAGTCGACTCTTAACAAACAAACAAAGAAGCCTGGCAGATGATTCCCCAATTCATTAGGAGAGTTAATATTTACAAATATTTTTACCGCCACAAGGACAGGCCGTGACTGCTTACACTAAACATCTATTTAACCTGGGTAAGTGTATTAGTGGTGGGTGGGCCTGAAGCTAATGGAGCAAGCTTGCCCAAATATCACCCGTCCAGTTGATTATGGTATGCAGGGAATGGGTGCCCTGTGATGGAATCAGAGCAAAACTCATTTACAAAGTCTGTAACAAGGTTTATCTACATACAGAGGGTCACATAATGAGACACAGATCAAATAACAGACAAGTCTTAATTTCTCATTATCGTGTTTACTGCTTCAGTAATCTCATTTTCATATTTGGATAAGGCAGTAGGAAAAGTTGGTACACACTGTTCCAGATTTTGTATTTATGTGCCAAGCAGGGTTTATCTGGATAAAGATATATAGATCTAGATATACTGAATAAAATAATTGTTTATGTAATATATTATCGAGAAATGATGATATGAGCCATAAACTGAACAAAGAATAAACTGAGAGATTAGTAATGGAGATAAATTCATGAATGAAAAGTCTGTTTAGTTTAACAACACCACTAGAGCATATTGATTTATTAATCATCGGTTATCGATTACCAAACATCTGATAATTTTGACACATAGTCTTAGAGGAAACTGGCTACATTTTTTCCATTAGTAGCAAGGGATCTTTTATATTCACCATCCCAGACAGGATAGAACACACAGCAGCCTTTGGTATACCTGACATGGTGCACTGGCTGGAACAAGAAATATCCCAATGGTCCCTACTGATGGAGATCGATCCTAGACCAAATGGTGCATTAAGCGAATGCTTTACCACTGGGTTACGTCCTGCACCTAATTCAAGAAATAATGCTTAATGACATTCCAGAACACACAGACAGACACATAGACACACAGACACACACACACACACACACTCACACTCACTCACACACACACACACACAGACACATAGACACACACACACACACACACAGACACAGACACGCACACACACACATACAGGTGGGGGGTTTGTAAAAGACACCATGAAAGGGGGAGAGGAAGTGAGGAAGATGGCAGAAACAGCAAGAGGGTGGAGTGTGAGAGAGAGAGAGAGAGAGAGAGAGAGAGAGAGAGAGAGAGAGAGAGAGAGAGAGAGAGAGAGAGAGAGAGAGAGAGAGAGAGAGAGAGAGAGAGAGAGAGAGAGAGAGAGAGAGAGAGAGAGAGAGAGAGAGAGAGACATACATGTAGAGGGGGAGTAAGAGAATGAAAGAAGAGTGAAAGTGTAAGAGAGACAAAGAGAGAGATGGATAGGAATAGAGAGACAGGGGAAATTTATTAAAGGTTACATTTACAATTGCTGATATTAATTTAGTTTAGTTTTTTTGTTTTTGTTTTTGGTTGTATAATGTGAATATTAATATCATTTAGTCACTTGGCAGCATATTTTGTAGAATATATAATTAACCTCCAGTAAGATTAAACACTCAGTACAAGCAATGTAGCCATATTTAAACATAAAGTGTAGTGTCCACCAGTGATAACTAATATATAACATACAAGTACAGCCAGATCTTGAGATAAAATGGAGAAGATCAGAATTAAATAAAGAATAAATGTTTCATCTCATTTTGCATGGCATACGACTGAACGGATTACTCTCACAGACACAGTATAGAACATCCATGTGTCAGTTCAGACTCTAACACTAAGATTCTAAGATTCTTATTGCACACACTTCTGAGATGCAATTTGCCATGATATTTATGACATTTCCTTGACGCTTCAATAATGTACGTAATTCTGCAGTAAAATTCAACATCTCGTACGAGCCCCGAAGTAAAATATTGATCGGAGCGAGTGACCCAGAAATAATATCCTACCATGACGCTTGGCGGTTCTGTCTCCCGTGATACTATTATCCAGAAGCCTTAACCAGGTTTAGGGCGTTAATGGGCAAATTCTTGACGATGCCCGATATGATGCCATTACAATCAGGGTTTATGTGTGCAGCAAGCCAAAGAAAGGCAGCAAGTTATTATTTGTTAACCGGGGCCAGATTTGAGATGAGCGGGCAAATAAATCCCATTATTAGCAGAGTGTGTTATTGATCATTATTCCCAGCCGGCTCCGTCATAAAACACCTCGCACATCCAACCTTACATCTCAGAGTTCGACTTCACGTCTTGGGTCAAAGTTCATGTCGAGGATATTTGTTTAATGACACCTCAGCACATTTTTAACTAAAAATATTTTAGATGATTGAAAACATATTTTACTGCACAAAGAACAAAAGGGTTGGGCACATATTTATTTATTTATTAGGTCTCTCATATTTTGGTGTTTAACCAGAGAACACTTTGAGTCAAATTTACAAAGCTTTGACATCTACATATAAAGAAAAACCAAGTTGGGTAAATTTGGTTTTAAGTTTTCAAATTTTGATTAATGATAGTCGTGATCAATTAAAATCTACTATTTAACATTTGTGAATTGTGTAACAATCACTGATACTTGTATAGCCTGTTAAGGTTTTATTTCTTTAATGACACCACTAGAGCACATTGATTAATTAATCATCAGGTATTAGATGTCAAACATTTGTTAATTCTGACATGCAGTCTTCATAGGAAACTTGCTACTTACTTTCAATAGTAGCAAGAATCTTTTATGTGCACTTTCCCATACACAGGACAACACATACCATGATAAACTTTACTAGAACCTGGATAAATGAAAACCAAAACCAAACGAATGTCTTCAAGTGACAAGTGAAGGGAGTTCACTGAAAGTAAATCCCAATTAAAATGAAAGTCATGAGAGCCATGTCTTGAAGTGTGGAATAAATCAGCAGCCACATAACTCTCACTGTGAGGCTAATGAGGTAATCATTCATTGTAAACTTATTTCACATGTGTCTTATGCCCTCTATAATATCTATAATATTACATGTATGTCTCACATTTAGTTCAGTTGTACTCTTGTAACTCTCACTGTGAGGCTAATGAGGTAATCATTCATTGTAAACTTATTTCACATGTGTCTTATGCCCTCTATAATATCTATAATATTACATGTATGTCTCACATTTAGTTCAGTTGTACTCTTGTAACTCTCACTGTGAGGCTAATGAGGTAATCATTCATTGTAAACTTATTTCACATGTGTCTTATGCCCTCTATAATATCTATAATATTACATGTATGTCTCACATTTAGTTCAGTTGTACTCTTGTAACTCTCACTGTGAGGCTAATGAGGTAATCATTCATTGTAAACTTATTTCACATGTGTCTTATGCCCTCTATAATATCTATAATATTACATGTATGTCTCACATTTAGTTCAGTTGTACTCTTGTAACTCTCACTGTGAGGCTAATGAGGTAATCATTCATTGTAAACTTATTTCACATGTGTCTTATGCCCTCTATAATATCTATAATATTACATGTATGTCTCACATTTAGTTCAGTTGTACTCTTGTAACTCTCACTGTGAGGCTAATGAGGTAATCATTCATTGTAAACTTATTTCACATGTGTCTTATGCCCTCTATAATATCTATAATATTACATGTATGTCTCACATTTAGTTCAGTTGTACTCTTGTAACTCTCACTGTGAGGCTAATGAGGTAATCATTCATTGTAAACTTATTTCACATGTGTCTTATGCCCTCTATAATATCTATAATATTACATGTATGTCTCACATTTAGTTCAGTTGTACTCTTGTAACTCTCACTGTGAGGCTAATGAGGTAATCATTCATTGTAAACTTATTTCACATGTGTCTTATGCCCTCTATAATATCTATAATATTACATGTATGTCTCACATTTAGTTCAGTTGTACTCTTGTAACTCTCACTGTGAGGCTAATGAGGTAATCATTCATTGTAAACTTATTTCACATGTGTCTTATGCCCTCTATAATATCTATAATATTACATGTATGTCTCACATTTAGTTCAGTTGTACTCTTGTAACTCTCACTGTGAGGCTAATGAGGTAATCATTCATTGTAAACTTATTTCACATGTGTCTTATGCCCTCTATAATATCTATAATATTACATGTATGTCTCACATTTAGTTCAGTTGTACTCTTGTAACTCTCACTGTGAGGCTAATGAGGTAATCATTCATTGTAAACTTATTTCACATGTGTCTTATGCCCTCTATAATATCTATAATATTACATGTATGTCTCACATTTAGTTCAGTTGTACTCTTGTAACTCTCACTGTGAGGCTAATGAGGTAATCATTCATTGTAAACTTATTTCACATGTGTCTTATGCCCTCTATAATATCTATAATATTACATGTATGTCTCACATTTAGTTCAGTTGTACTCTTGTAACTCTCACTGTGAGGCTAATGAGGTAATCATTCATTGTAAACTTATTTCACATGTGTCTTATGCCCTCTATATCAAAGGCCGTGATATGTACTACCCTGTCAGTGGGATGGTGCATATAAAAGATCCGTTGCTGCTAATCGATAAGAGTAGCCCATGAAGTGGCGACAGCGGGTTTCCTCTCTCAATATATTTGTGGTCCTTAACCATATGTCTGATGCTATATAACCGTAAATAAAATGTGTTGAGTGCGTCATTCAATAAAACATTTCTTTCTTTCTTTTTTTAGTAATATGATACACTGCAATACACTTCAAAACACCATGTCTTTACACCAATAAATTACATTCACTTAATTATCAAGTACTACTATTTGAGAACGAGAAATATGATACACTGCAATACACTTCAAAACACAATGTCCTTACATCCATTCTCTTAATTATCAAGTACTACTATCTGAGAACCAGAAATATGATACACTGCAATACACTTCAAAACACAATGTCCTTGCACCCATAAACTACATTCACTTAATTATTAAGTACTACTATCTGCCGTTTCGAATCCAACCTTTATCCTAGAGATTTACATTTAACATCATCTATACGGGAACTAATTTGCAGTATCAGCATTCATTATGAGAGAAATTCACTGCAGTAATAAAATGAAATCAAGTGATTATAATAGATATCCGCAAAGCTTGACTCAAATCCCAAGAATTATGTGGAGACATTGAGCAGTTTTATAAAATAACAAACCGTAGTGAATATAAACTGTAGGTTATAGGAGTAGAAAAGAAAAGAAAGGAATGTTTGTGTAATGATATCTAACTATGGCTAGCTGATTTAAAATAGTTATTATAACACTCGGAAAGAGAGACAGACAGATAGACAGACAGACAGACAGACAGACAGACAGACAGACAGACAGACAGACAGACAGACAGACAGACAGACAGACAGACAGACAGACAGACAGACAGACAGAGAGAGAGAGAGAGAGAGAGAGAGAGAGAGAGAGAGAGAGAGAGACAGACAGAGAGACAGACAGACAGACAGACAGACAGACAGAGAGAGACAGAGATAGAGACAGAGACAGAGACAGCGACAGAGACAGAGAGAGAGAGCCTATTGGATGTCAAACATTTTGTAAGTCTTCACAGAAAACCCACATTATTTTTCCAGTAGCTGCAAGAAATCTTTTATTTTAAACAAATATGCACTTTTCCAGACAGGACAGCACATACCATGGCCTTTGTTTTTGATGGGGGGGGGGGAGTCAACTGAGCGAATTTGAGTCTTCGATCCAAGAATCTCAGACAAGTGCTCTACCAACTGAATAGATGTTACCCACCTCAAACTGACAAACTCATTAACTTACTCAATTCCACATCTCTGTACATTGTTATGGATATTTATACTTCTTGCTATGATGTCATTACATAAACGATGTAAAGAATCCTAAGGTGAGCCATATAGCAGATATATACTTTGAAAATTTTAAAGATTTTAATTAACGAATCATGTAAATGTTCCACCATGTTGTTAATTAATACTATTTTCTTGAAGCAAAGATATATCTATGAGTGAAGAATTAAAAGTCCCCAAATAATATAACATTTAGTAATATGGGGGGTGTTAAATATCACCCCCTTTTTAACATTTTATATGCCTTATGAAATTTAGTGCACTAAATTTTTTTTTTTCAATTCATATAACTTTTTGTAGACCTGCCCTTTTTTCACATTCCTGTACCCACCACAGATTGTGTCTGCTACATGAAACGGTTTACTGCATCCATACGTAGATCTATAACCCCAGGATTCACCGTAAGTTGAGTCAACAGTTGGAAAAATATTGCAAACATTCCATTAGCAGTGAAATAAGCAGCCGATGATTCCTTTGTATTGGCCGATCACCATGGATTACAGTCCGTCTGAAGACCGGAAGAGACCAGGTCAGACCGGGCAGACTTATTGGGTGACCACCTCGGGAACCACGGGCCAAACCACGGGGGCTTCCTAATAGAAGACTAAATATATATTCTGGTGGAATTGAAGGCGAGTTTGGTGGCAAGATTAATTGGGAGATACTCGGATGCATCCATCACATTCAGGACTGCCATGACATTAGAGTCTTGCCAATTATCAGATATTAGTGAAGATAAATTAACAATGTGGAGGTGCTACTGCTTGCCTTGAATACAATTCTCGGGATATTTGCTTCAATCACAGTCTAACTGGGTCTTCTCTTATTAAAAGCTCTACAATGTCTGCGATATTGGAATTAGTTGACCTTTAGCTGATGGATATCAAGGACATATTTCTCTCTGCCTGAAACCTGAGCCAGATGAAGCCATGGACATTTACAACACACCCTCCATTGACTATTTGCCTTTCCTTTTATTTATACTTACTTTCTTACTTATATCCAATTAAGATTCAAGCACGCTGTCCTGCGTACATACCTCAGCTATCTGAACTGTCAGTCCAGGACAATGAACCAGTGATTAGTTGTTAAAGATTAGTAAAAGATAAGACAATGTTTTTCGGCCTTACACCTACCTATTGTGTTATTAAACTTTCATAAATAGAACTTATACATCTTTCTATATTTACAGTCATAGAAAGAGACAATGTTTAAAATTAAAATGTATTTTTAAAAAAACCCACATTTCTATAGTATGAAATGCATGTGAGAATACACATCATTTTCTATTAGAATTTTTGTTGTTACTTTGGTATTAATAAATAGTTCATTAAAAAAAAAAAGCATCTGCAAAACATTCGTATTTAATTTATTAATAAAAAGTAGTGTTCAGAAAATATTACACAATTCATAACAAACAGCCTCCTCCCCCTCACCTCAATGTTTTGTAAAACATTCCATGACCCCCCTGCCCCTGGAGCATTACATAATTATTGAAAGGCCTCAATTTTACATAGATACACAATGGAAAGATAGCTGTAACACATGATGTGTGAAAATATTCTTGACATGTTACATGTTCAACATGATATGTTACATGCTTATCACGACACAACACAAGCTGATTGTGATATGACACAAGCTCATTGTGACACAGCACAAGCTCACTGTGACACAACACAAGCTCATTGTGACATAGACATCTCCAACACATGATGCTTGAAAATTGTCTTGACACATTACGGTACATGTTCAGCACGACATGCTACATGTTTATCACGACACGACACAAGCTGATTGTGACATGACACAAGCTGATTGCAACACGACACAAGCTGATTGCGACACATTACATGCTCATCCCGACACATTACATGCCTGGTCAGACAGACAAGGAGGTATGAAACATTTGAAGGGCCACTCCAATCAGACACGCAGTCCCCGTCAAGATTACAGCAGATTGGAGGATCATCATAAACCAATACCATATTGATTCCAACACAATATTCGCCCTAAGTGGTTCTACCAATTGTGAAAACAGTTTATTACAACATGCACTGTAGAATTTTTTTATCTAGTTGCCATGACAATATGTGTCAAACTACCAATTTGAGATACTTTCAAGACTGCATGGACTATCTCAAAGGATGACAAAAACCAGGATATATAGCCCTATTACTATTTTGGAAGGTGCCAATTAACTGTGGTACCCTGTGGAGTAGACGGAAGACACAGATTTTGCAGTCAAGTCACAAGTTTTTGTAAATATCCTATGGACTCTATTTTGTACAGAAAGGCGGGACGTAGCCCAGTGGGAAAACGCTCGCTTGATGCGCGGTCTGTCTAGGATCGATCCCCGTCAGTGGGCCTATTGGGCTATTTCTCGCTCTAGTCAGTGCACCACAACTGGTATATCAAAGGCCATGGTATGTGCTATCCTGTCTGTGGTATGTTCCATATAAAAGATCCCTTATTACTAATGGAAAAAAGTAGTGGGTTTCATCTCTATGACTATATGTCAAAATTACCATATGTTTGACATCCAATAGCTGATGATTAATAAATCAATGTGCTCTAGTGGTGTCGTTAAACAAAACAAACTATTTTGTACAGAAATGTAACGTCTCAATTTATCAAATATGATACATGTACTTAAAAACTTGAATATAAAAAATAGGTAATCAAATAGAAATGTTTCGAATGTTACAACTATTTTCCATACTTATTCCAGTACTTTTGGATTATTAAACTGACAAAAGTATAAACCAATGATACTAGTTATCTATAGTCTGTCCCACGGGGAATGTCTTTTTTCATGCTATGGACTTTACTACATACTACAAGTTATTTATTTCTGAGCTCTTTTTTAAAATGACTTTTGTTGGGTTGCCCTTTTCATGAGTCGGTAGAAGTATATTTTCAATATTTAACCATTTAGAAGACTGTCTATAGGTTTTTTTTTTGGATTTAAAAAAGAGAAGCCCACATTGCAGTCCATTCTGTGATTTTTTAGTTACAATTGCTAATCTAGTTTTGCACTGATTTGTGTTACAATGTATTGTTAAAAAAAACATGATGACAGAAAAAAGAAGAAAAAACCTAAGCAAAAATATAGCCAGATTTCTTTTTTTCAATTAAGCAGATAATTTTAAAGGTAAAAAAATTGACAGGTAATGCCATCAAATGTTTTTTTCTGAAACCTTAAAGCAATGCATTTATGTAACTGCAGTAAAGAAAAGTTTGTTTTGTTTAACGACACCACTAGAGCACATTGATTTATTAATCATCGGCTACTGGATGTCAAACATATAGTCATTTTGACACAGACATAGAGAGGAAACCTGCTACATTTTTTTCATTAATAGCAAGGGATCATTTATATGCACCATCCCACAGACAGGATAGTACATATACCAATCGAGGTGCACTGGCTGGAATGAGAAATAGCCCAATGGGCCCACCAACAGGGATCGATCCTAGACCGACCGCACATCAGGCGTGCACTTTACAACTGGGCTACGTCCCACTCCTTGCAGTAAATAAGTGATGTGCATTCATTTGTTTCATCCAACCTAAATAAGAATGTGTTTGGTGCACTGTTAGATAAAACATGTTTTTCATTCTTTTCATTTCTTTCAGCCTCGGTGGCGTCGTGGCAGGCCATCGGTCTACAGGCTGGTAGGTACTGGGTTCGGATCCCAGTCGAGGCATGGGATTTTTAATCCAGATACCGACTCCAAACCCTGAGTGAGTGCTCCGCAAGGCTTATTGGGTAGGTGTAAACCACTTGCACCGACCAGTGATCCATAACTGGTTCAACAAAGGCCATGGTTTGTGCTATCCTGCCTGTGGGAAGCGCAAATAAAAGATCCCTTGCTGCCTGTCGTAAAAGAGTAGCCTATGTGGCGACAGCTGGTTTCCTCTAAAAAAAAAAATCAAAAAAATCTGTGTGGTCCTTAACCATATGTCTGACGCCATATAACCGTAAATAAAATGTGTTGAGTGCGTCGTTAAATAAAACACTTCTTTCTTTCTTTCTTTCTTTCTTTCATTTCTTTCATGTTTAAACAAAGTAGTTTACATGATACCAATATCAAAAAAATAGGTCATAGTCATCAAAAATAGGTCACTGATCTACTTATTTCAGAAGAATATGATGATCCTGATTAACACAATAAGTCAATTACCTATTTTTTGCAATGAACTTGTAGGTGTATCCCATGATGGTGGCTGGATTTCAATTATATTTTGCAATTCATTATCCTATTTTGTCAGTGTTCTGTAATAAAACATCTGCATCTACATGGAAGCAAAAAGCCACACACAAAAATCAATGCATGTTCAAGTGATACGATAAATAATAATCATCTCGCAAGTTGTAGGCCACTGACATTCTGGAACAGATTTACACTAGTTGGCGCGATTGAAAAGTTGACAGGCGAACCATTTGCCGTTTGATGTATTTCATCAACACCCTCAGCCCAGACACATAAAACTGGGCCACATTAGAACGAATTTCCATTTGACTTGACCGATTCAATTTTTAGCATAACGTCCAGCCAAATCATCAATCTAACGTCACATTCTTCCTAACGAAGGAGAAAGTCAAAGTTCAATAATTGTCTCCCAGGCCACAATTACCAGCTCTGAATGCTCCTCAGTGGCGGCTGACAAGCCAGACTACTTTTTGGTGCTATTTATTTCTGGGCTCAACTCCAATTAAGGTTCAAGCATGCTGTCCTGGGCAAACACTGCAACTAACTGTGTTGTCTGTCCAAAATAGAAGTTAAAAGCTATTTTTGTCCATACCTATAACCATCATTGTGAACTAGTTACATAACTGTGAACTGGGGATATACTTAACTGCCTGGAAAGAGTTGGTATTTGTGTATATGATTACATAATCTGATTCAAAGATTACATGACCAAACATCAGCAAGTTTATAATAAATAAAACCAGCCTTTATATAGTGGTGTAGTGTTTAGCCATCAGCATTAAGGTCGGTAACTACTGTTTTGTTTTGTTTAACAACACCACTAGAGCATGTTGATTTATTAATCATCAGATACTGGATGTCAATCACTTGATCATTATGACATATAGTCATAATAAAAAAAATTAACGACACCATTGATTTATTAATTATCGGCTATTGGATGTCAAATATTTAGTAATTCTGACTCATAGTGTTAGAGGAAAAGTGATACATTATTTCTGTTAGCAGAAAGGGATCTTTTATATTCACATACCCACAGACAAGAAAGCACATACAATTGCCTTTGACCAGTTGTGGTGCACTGGTTGTAATGAGATACAAATCCAGTAAGTTGAATGGTTCCACTGAGGTGATTCTATCCTGCAACGCAAAAACCTCAGGTGAGCACTCATCCAAGCTAAATCCCACCCCTATATTGTCTTAAAGAAAACCTGCTACATTTTTATATTAGCAGCCAGGGATCTTTTATATGCATTTTCTCAATGCAGTGTTTGATATAGCAATTATGAGGCACTGGTGGGTACTGGGTTCACATCTCAGTAGTTGTTCACACCCAGACTTCCAAACCATTATAACTAGAATTAAACTTCCATTACATTCATTACAACTTAACGTCATCCCGCTAGTCCAGCCGTAGCAACACGAGTTTGTTCATTTCTTCATGAACATAAAATAAGGTTGTCATGATGTCACTTTTTATAGGTAATTTTAATTGTCTTATTGAGCATTATTGTTTAAAAAAAAACCCAAAAAAAAATCAAAATAAAATAAGAACTTTTTGTGTTATTATTATTAAGTACTTTTCAGTATTATTAAGTATTGTCTGTTATTTCTTTTACATTCATCTGGGTATGAACCCCCTAAAACTTGTCTGCAAATGTATGTTTGAAGGAAGGAAGGAAATGGTTATTTAACGGCGCACTCAGCACATTTTATTTACAGTTATATGGTATAGGACATATGGTTAAGGACCAAACAGATATTGAGGGAGAAAACCCACTGTCGCCACTTCATGGGCTACTCTTTTTGATTAACAGCAAGGGATCTTTTATATACATTTTTATATATACTTTGATGTACCAGTTGTGGTGCACTTGCTGGAGTGAGAAATAGCCCAATGGGCCCACTGACGGGGATCGATCCCAAACCGACCGCACATCAAGCAAGTGCTTTACCACTGGGCTACATCTAGCCCCATTTATGTGTGAATGACTTCATTTAATGTGTTAATGCATTGTTAAATACAACATTTCTTTCTTCCTTCATGGACAGTTTTAACAGCTCAATGCTGAGGTGTAAGGATACCACACCCACTTCTTTCTCACCAACCACTAACAGCTAACATTTGTTCTCAACAGACAGTCATATAGTTAGTGTATGTGTGTGTGTGTGTGTCTGTGTGTGAGTGCGAGTGCAAGTGCGAGTGCGAGTGAGTGTGTGAGTGTGTGTGTGTGTGTGAGTGTGAGTGTGTGTGTGAGTGTGTGTGTGAGTGTGAGTGTGAGTGTGAGTGTGAGTGTGAGTGAGATAAAAATCACTGCCATCAGCTGAGGGTGTCATTTTTGTTTTTTAAGTTAGGTAAGTTAGGCAGTCTTTGACATAGATGAGCATTTTGCATATGGCAAAAACATTTTAAAACTGTTGTACGTCATGACTTGGGAGTCCTGTGCATTGTGTATATTATCTTGTATTTACTAGCTCATCGATTGTTTCCATTATGTACACAAATCTGTCCATTAGTAAAATGTGCTTCAAGCATAAAAAAACACTCACTGAAAACAAACCAGACTCTAATTAATATTTACTAATTATCACATCGAAATGATTGAATAACAAAATAGTAATATTAGCGTAAAAGAAATCACTACCAAGAATGTGGACGGATCGTTTTCCTGTATCTCATTACATCTGAAGGAGAAACATTGAAACATATAATACAGCAAGAATGATTCTATTACAACACGGAAAACAATTTGCCCAGCCACAGTGCATTGTGGCCGTCACGAAGTGGTCTGCGGGCCGCACAAGCGATCTACGTTGACTTGGAAATTCCTTGAAGAACATGACTTTGCTTTCCAGTAATGTATCATTACAGCCATTGATTTGATCTCTGATTTAGCAGCACTCATTCAGGGGCTTATTCTACCCACTTGACAAAAGAGTTCCCGCAGCATAGAGTGAATAATTTCCTTCCTTAATTAAAAATTAAAATGCCGTTGGCTACGAGTACATGCAGCAAGGTAGCTGGTGAGACAAATAAAAGACTTTCATCAGTATTCAGACGCATGTTCCGTAATCAACGAGAGCAGAGGAGAGCTACAAAGTGTATTATGTGATCAAACTCTTTTAAATAACACTACCTCAGGGGTATAAATATTTCACATGCAATCGATTTGTCGCTGATTCCAAGTTCACCAACCTTGAATCGATTGTATTTGCTGTTGGATCGATATTACGGAGAGTTTTATGCTCTGCACTGCAGTGTGTGTAAGTGATGTAGGTGTAGCATGTGAAAGTAATTGTTTTAAAGAGCAACGTAATACATCACGCTTGTCGTTTAATCAATCAGTGTTTTGTGAAATTAATCATCAGTAATTTCTGGCCAGTGTTCCAGCTACGTTTTCCTGTCATGTGAATCTTAAATAACAAGACCATTAAAACAGTGAAGTTTGCATCTGTGTTCATGACAGTTCAAAAAGATGTTTGAATAAGGTTGTAATGGTACAATTATACTGATGGCCAAAAAAAACTTTACATATATCAAATTTGAATAACTTAATAAACATTGTTGCTAATCAAAAAGAACCAATTCAGAAACCACCTTACATCACTGTGCATGTATCACGAAGTGCATTGTGATATTTAGATGTTGAACTTGATAATACTTTCATATTCCACCATGTCATTTGCTTTTCTACAATACAATTCCAAGGCTTCTTTTGGATGTCAGTATATGATGTATACTAGAGACAATGTAGATTTTTAATGCAAAAATACATTGATATACATGTACATCCAAAGGGAACAATACATTAAAATACATGTAAGGATAACCATTTTTAAATTAACCTCAATTTACAGTTGTCATGAAAGTCGACTGACCTAAGTAGCCATATTGTTTTGTCCGTGTCCGCCCAATTGTTAATAACTTAATTTGTCAGGAAGGCATACATCAAAAACACATTAAAATAAGGTCATCATTTGTACGTTTTGTTTGCAGGGCCCAGTTTCTGTCAATATGTTGATGAACCATCCTTGGAGTCTTGCTGTACGTGCAGAGATTAGATTGTGACTCGATTAATGGTGGGGATGAGACGTAGCTCAGTGGTATACTGCTCGCCTGATGAACAATCAATCTAGGATCGATCCCCGTCGGTGGACCCATTGAGCTATTTCTCATTCCACCCAGTGCTCCACAACTGGTGTAACAAAGGTCGTGGTATGTCATATTCTGTCTATGGGATGGTGCATATAAAAGATCCCTTGCTGCTAATTGAAAAGAATAGTCCATAAAGTGGCAACAGCAGGTTTCCTCTCACAATATCTGAGTGGTCTGTGACTATATGTCCGACGCCATATAACTGTAAATAAAATGTGTTGAGTGCATCGTAAAATAAAACATTTCCTTCCTATTAATGGTTTTCTTACTTAGAGTCATGAAATTGTAGATTTTGTAGATTTCAGTTCTGCATAATTAAAAGTGGAAACCAAGCAGATTACTGACACTCCATTTACTTATTGTCAGACATGAAGAACAAGAAAAGAAAGAAAAAGACACAAATAGACACACACAAAAAAAAGGAAAAGATGAGAAATCAATAGAGTATTTTAAAGTTATGTAACATTACTTGGGTTAGATATGCAGTCATAAAATAATAATTTCTTGTTATAAATGGAGTTCCAAGCATCAGGCCAAAAAGACATGAAGTTAAAAAGAGGTTAGGATTTATTTGTAAGAAGAAATGAGTTAAAAAGGCACCTGAATCAGCATGTTTTAGAATCTCTACCAATTAATTCTTAATTCATTAAAGAATATATTTATCACTGTTCTGTGCTGACATGTTGTACATAATCATTTAATTTGAAACATCCTTAATAATTCAGGTGACTATAATTTCTTAAATAATGCAACCACTTCCACCCAAAAGCTTTAAGAATAGGCTGGTAATTTTTCTCCATGGGTTTCATATTTATGTGATACCCCATATATTCTTTAACTAAGAACACATTTACAAAAATATATAACTCCATATAGATAGCAATTTTAATTGCATCTTTATGAAACAAACAATTTTCTACAATGCTTTATTAAAAACGTCAAGCAATGAAATAATGAATGAAGAACTGGGACAAACTAAAAACTGGCAAGATCTTTAAGCTAACACATTTTTATGATTAAAAGTTTGTTTTGTTTAATGGCTCCACTAGAGAGCATTAATTAATTCATAATCTGCTTTTGGATGTCAAGCTTTTGCTAATATTGACATATATAGTTTTAAAATAAAGCTGCTACATTTTTTCCATTAGCAGTAAGGGATCTTTTATATACATTTTCCCTCATACAGGACAGCACATACTGAGGCCTTTGATATACCAGTTGTGGGGCACTGGATGGGACAGAGATGACAACAATTAGAGAATGAGTCCACCAAGAGGGATTGATCCCACGACCCAAACACCTATGTCAAATGCTCAACCAACTGAGCTACAATTCTTGTGTTAGTTTTTATGGGTTTATATAAAAAAAAAACACTTAAAATTTGTTTTGTTTAATGGCACCACTAGAGCACACTGATTAATTAATAAGGTAATCTGATATATAGTCTTAGAGGAAACCCACAACATTTATCCATTAACAGCAAGGGATGTAGCCCAGTGGTCAAGTGCTTGCTTGATGCATGGTCAGTTTAGGACCATTGGGCTATTTCTCGTTCTAGCCAGTGCACCACGACTGGTGTAACAAAGGCTGTGGTATGTACTATCCTGTATGTGGGATGGTGCATATAAAAGATCTGCTAATCAAAAAGAGTAACCCATGAAGTGGCGACGGCGGGTTTCCTCTCTCTCTATATCTGTGTGGTTCTTAACCATATGTCTGACACCATATAACCGTAAATAAAATGTGTTGAGTGCGTCGTTAAATAAAACATTTCCTTCCCGTAGCAGCAAGGGGTCTTTTATATGCACTTTCCCAGACAGAGTTTGTTTGTTTTGTTTAACGACACCACTAGAGCACAATGATTAATCAACCATTGGCTGTTGGATGTCAAACACTTGGTATTTCTGACTCTTAGTTATTAGAGGCAACCCGCTACATTTATCCTGATGCAGCAAGGGATGTTTTATATGCACTTTCTCACAAACAGGAAAGCACATACCACAGCCTTGATTGGAACAAGATTAAGACCCAATGAGTTGAATGGATCCACCGAGGTGGGTGTATATTAATACCACCACACAACAAATACGGGAAATACTCCACCTCAATTTGCAGTTTACTGATCCAAGTGGCCATATTGTTTTAGCACTTGTCCGTGTCCACCCAATTGTTAATAAGTTAATTTGCAGGAAGGCGTACACCGTTATTTAATGGCTCATTTCCTTCAGCTCAATGTCTGGTACATAAAGAACTGGAATAGATGTAAACAGCACATTGAATGACTCATGTGTGACCTGTTCATCAGACTTAATTAATATCCTGGTGTAAACTCAAATCAAATCACAATTGTCAGTGAGAATCAGATATAATTGATTAAACAAACAATATCAACAAATGATTAAACAAGCAATATCAATAAATGATTAAACAAACAATATCAATAAATAATTGATAGAACAAACAATCAAACAAACAAATGAATGAATAAATGAACAAACAAATTAATGAAAGAATGTAAACAAAACAATCCATATCAATGAATGTTTAATGACATCCACCACATAGCAGGCCCATTAATGGGGTTTTTTTTATTGGGGTTTTTTTGGGGGGTGCATAACTCTTGAAATAGGATCTATATCAGTGATGACATTGTAAAGATGGTCACTGTTGTAAGTATTTTTTAAATGGATATCTCATTTAGTTTTCACACATAAAAATTATTATTTTGACATAAAGTATACTAGATGTCATTTTAATAACCTAGTCTATAAAGTACTCGCTATGACAGCATATTTGAGATACAGCTATCTCATATCAGGACTGGCTCTGGGTGAGCAGAACATTCAGGGATGTCAGAGGGGCTGCAACAAAAAAGCTTACTGTGGCCCGGAGACCAGGGGCCGCTCAAGGGCCCCTGAAGAAAAATTGTTGTTTGCAACCCCTGGAACTGCCATACATTGCATTCAATGCTAACAAATCTAAACTGGTTATAACTTATAACATCAGGCACACATCATAAACTTGAAACCGTGAAAACATGCAAGTGAACCTTGTGTGGTCAACAGTATTGAACATCCTGTTTTTGTTTTTTTAGACGAAATGGAAAAGCGCATTTATGCGTTTCCACATAGTTCTCACATCCCTGAACATTTCGACAAATTATCTACTAAACTTTAAAAATTGCAGAAACACAGTTATTTTCTGACAAAATTTCAGTTCTTACATAACATTATTTCACCAAATTAAAATATAATTTGCCAATTGTTTTTAAAATTCACATTTGGTAAACTCGACGAGTGCCAGAGCTAGCCCTGTATATTTTCACTATACAGGACTATTGCATTCATTTTTCTAGGTAAGACTTTATACCTCTATCATATGTTCACTTAACATCAGGGTTTTTTTTATATGCATTTTTCTAGATAAGACTTTATACATATCTCATATGTTCACTTAACACCACAGTTTTTTTACATGCATTTTCCTGCTTAAGACTCCATACGTATCATGGCTTATAGCCAACAATAGAGCACATGTTGGAATGCAGACAAAACCCCCAAATCCTGCTGAATGCACCACGCATATTAATGTTGGGTAATATAACCCACAAAGAATCTACAAACTGTCAGGTCAGTATTGTTTCAAACGGCTAGCAGAGGAAGACAATTTCCTCATAAACGAATTCACTTGGCACCACTTGCATTAATATTCCATGGGAACATTTTTAATCTCCAAATTATGTTGATCACTCATGTGAGCATGGCAATCTGTATTCTCACATGCTCCATAACAACTCACAGTTATGTGAATATGACTGGATAGTTCAGAGTTGTATTACAGAGTCGTGTACATAATGGCATTGTACAGAAATCATCACCTGAAACATGTAGCATGAGAAAACACCCCTGCAGGGAGGTATCTCCCACAGCGAGGTATGGTAAACCATCTCCCACAGCGAGGTATGGTAAACCATCTCCCACAGTGAGGTATGGTAAACCATCTCCCACAGCGAGGTATGGTAAACCATCTCCCACAGTGAGGTATGGTAAACCATCTCCCACAGCAAGGTATGGTAAACCATCTCCCACAGCGAGGTATGATAAAACATCTCTACAGTGAGGTATGGTAAACCATCTCCCACAGCAAGGTATGGTAAAACATCTCTACAGTGAGGTATGGTAAAACATCTCCCACAGTGAAATATGGTAAACCATCTCCCACAGCAAGGTATGGTAAAACATCTCCCACAGTGAGGTATGGTAAACCATCTCCCACAGTGAGGTATGGTAAAACATCACCCACAGCGAGGAATGGTAAACCATCTCCAACAGCGAGGTATGGTAAAACATCTCCCACAGCGAGGTATGGTAAAACATCTCCCACAGTGAGGTATGGTAAACCATCTCCCACAGTAAGGTATGATAAAACATCTCTACAGTGAGGTATGGTAAACCATCTCCCAAGCAAGGTATGGTAAAACATCTCTACAGTGAGGTATGGTAAACCATCTCCCACAGCAAGGTATGGTAAAACATCTCCCACAGTGAGGTATGGTAAACCATCTCCCACAGCAAGGTATGGTAAAACATCTCTACAGTGAGGTATGGTAAACCATCTCCCACAGCAAGGTATGGTAAAACATCTCCCACAGCGAGGTATGGTAAACCATCTCCACAGCGAGGTATGGTAAACCATCTCCCACAGCAAGGTATGGTAAAACATCTCCCACAGCAAGGTATGGTAAAACATCTCCCACAGCGAGGTATGGTAAACCATCTCCCACAGCGAGGTATGGTAAACCATCTCCACAGTGAGGTATGGTAAAACTCACCAGCTGTCACTGACCACTAGTAAGCATGTAGTAAATACAGGTCTAAGTAAATGTAACACAAACAAAAAATTATGAAAAAAGAGTTGTTCTGTGTTCATATATGTTTTTGTATAGCCTGTACCTAAATGTCCTCGTATTAATTTCTCCTTAAATTATAGTCAGCTATAGTTTATAGTATAACACATGAACATGTATGTATATGTGTGTGTGCATGCATGTGTGTGTGTGTGTGTGTGTGCGTGCATGTGTGTGCGTGTGTGTGTGCGTGTATGTATGTGTGCGTGTCTGCATGAGTGTGTTGACTACTGAGAAAGTTGCTACTCACTTTGAGCTGATATAAATCCCACTGACAGAAACACTGCTAGTATAACACATGTGCATGCATGTGTGTGTGTATGTGTGTGTGTGAGTTGAGTAATGAGTAAGTTGCTACTCACTTTGAGCTGATATAAATCCCACTGACAGAAACACTGCTAGTATAACACATGTGCATGCATGTGTGTGTGTATGTGTGTGTGTGAGTTGAGTAATGAGAAAGTTGCTACTCACTTTGAGCTGATATAAATCCCACTGACAGAAACACTGCTAGTATAACACATTTGCATGCATGTGTGTGTGTATGTGTGTGTGTGTGAGTTGAGTAATGAGTAAGTTGCTACTCACTTTGAGCTGATATAAATCCCACTGACAGAAACACTGCTAGTATAACATATGTGCATGCATGTGTGTGTGTATGTGTGAGTTGAGTAATGAGTAAGTTGCTACTCACTTTGAGCTGATATAAATCCCAGTGACAGACACACTGCTAGTATAACACATGACCACACTGGAAGCCGTTTCTCTCTCTTGTACATCTTCTGTAAATAAAACAAACACAATCAGTACAACACTTCGTAACACACAGCCTTTACAACAACACATTATATATATACATATTTAACAGTTAACATATCACCTAAGTTCTCACTCTTGTAAACCTTAACACACAACCTTTTTCAGCACACCGTATAATACTATAATGTATTTAACAGTTAATATATCAGCTAAGATGCAAATTCTATTTGTCAGTAATACTTACTGGTATGCGTAATGCGTAATACATAACAATCACTTTCTATACAAAGAATATTGAGTAAATTCCATTTATGTGTCTCCATGCATCAGATTATCTGATCACTCCATGTTTTGTGAATTACATATACACATAAGGATTACGGACAAATGGAATTTATGCCTTAGTCTTGTGTTTTTGCAAATTAACAAGAGTGGGTCTAGACTAGGGTTCAGGGCTTGTGCACCCTCTCAAGGGCTGCAAATACCCTAATAAAATCCCCCACATATACATAATATAATAAATGTATATCAGTTATTTTAGCAACAAAAACTGGGATGACAACTTTTGTGCAAAACTGTAGTCAGCGATGCTTTCTGTTTTGTCTGAAACTAGCAGCTTAATTACCCCCACCCCCCATTTTTCAGATTTATTTTAAGGGTGAACTGTGAAGGTTTCTAGCAATTATATCCATATATATATAGTATATATGTTGATTAAAACATTGCGTATAACAGTTTCAGGCACATATGTTACTATTGTCATCTATTTGGTGGGTTAACATAAATGGCTATATTTAATACTGTGTAATATTGTCTAACTTACACTACAATGTCTATTAGATGCTGTGTGTAAAAACAGATGGCCAGGTGGCAGTTTACTACTGTTCAATTTGCACTATATCACATCAAATTCAAATGACATTAATAAAATTCTACAAATACATTAAACCTAAAACCAGGCGGTACTGATATACGATGTCTCATTTACAGAAGATTGGAAAAAATCTTAAGAGTAAACTGAGATGAGATTCCTATTTCCCGAGGGATGACTTGTTAGTGTTGTAAAGACATATTAACACAGTCCACACACATCTGAGATCAGTTCTTAGGAGGGTGAGCGGTTGCGGTCACTTGCTAAACTGGTTTTTTGCACTGGATGTTAGATGAATGTGATGTGATAGAAGATGATGGTACCAGTCAAATTGTTTGTGACTCCTGAACATACTGATATCAGCTACAGAGTGAAGGTGGATGTGGCTCAGTGGTAGAGCACTGGCCTGAGGTATGATGGGTCATGGGATCTATTGCCCTCAGTGGACACTAGACAGATATGGGCTGGATGTAGCCCAGTGGTAAAGCACTTGCCTGATGCACGGTCAGTCTAGAATCAATCACTATCAGAGACCCATTGAGCTATTTCTCATTTCAGCCAGTGCATCACGAATGGTATATCAAATGGTATGTGGTATCCTGTCTGTTGGATGGTGCATATAAAATATTCCTTTCTACTTATGGAAAAAGGTTCTGGATTTCCTCTCTAAGCAAACCAAATGTTCTAAAGAGTCATAATTGTAAAATGTACTGAGGTGTTCTAAAATCTGATACATTAAACTGACATTTATAACACCTATACATCATATTGAAATTGGCAATACTTTATCTTAAAAAAGTCAATATATTTTAAAATGAAATTCAACATTCATTAAACTGAAAAAACCATTATATATGAACTGATGTAAAATCGAAATTAGAGTAATACACAAAATTGAATTTCGTAAAAAAAATTTTTTTTAAATCACTAACTAAATGAAACTACCAACATTTGTAGCTGTGCATTTGAAAGAACAAATGCTTAATAACAAATAAATGTACTGTCATTACCAGGTAAAGTTTAATAATTATATATATTCTTAAAATTTAATTTCAACATTAAATAAATCTTCATTTTTATTATATCATTTACATTTTTACTTTTAGACCAAAGAATAGACTAGTTCATACCTATCAGTGTCATTAGCTGTTATAATAACTATTAACATTTCAACAAATATCTAAAAAAAATATATTTAAAAATGTAAAAAAATTATAACATTAAAAAAAAATCTTTTTCTCATACCTTTAGCTATGTTAGTTACTAGTAGTATATCATTTATATTTTTAGACCAGTAAATAGTTTACATTTATCGGTGTCATTAAGTATGTTAAAATACATATTTTAACCTTTCAACAAATGACTTATAAAACAATGTTCAGAAAATGTTCACTGAGCTGCATCACACTTGATTTTTCATGTTCGTTGGCAGCCAATAGGCAGATTTATAATGTCAGGAAACTGAAGCTTGTGCATTATTAAAGAGATGCCAATATCAAAGACCGTCTGATCCTCATATATATATACTGGGAACAGACGATGTATGGCATACACAACAGTATTGCACACACAAAAAACTTAGTCTGGATCAGGTATCAAGATAAAACTAACTTTGGAAAGAAAATCTAAAAATACTGCTTGGTGCTGAAGGGAACAAAAGCAATCTTTGTAGGAGTGAAAGACTGCCACGTCATCAGGTGAAGTAGAAATGAAAATACAAAAATAATAAAAAGATTTATTTATTAAAGATACAATATTTTTCCTCAGAACAAAATGTTTTTGTAAACCTCAGCCCTCACAAAAAACATTTTGTTCCTCGGGTTGGAATTGCCTTATGTATACCTCACAAAGGTGAAAATTCTATTAATCAAATCCCATAGATGACAATAGTAATATATGGCTAAAATGTCTACATGCAGCATATCAATCGACATATACACCATGGATATAAATACTAATAAAAAATCAGGGGTCAAGCTGCTCATTTCAGACAACGTGTAGCGTCTATGACTATCCTAGTTCCACACAAAAATAATCATGCTATTTTTAGTAGGACCCTGCACTTGTTTCAAGCACAATGACAGTTGGTACATTGACGTTAGTTCAAATTAAATTACACAATTTACCGGCCAGATGAAATAACATTTTATCACAACAAACACTGTCACATTTAAAAGCCAGTCTTCAGATTACATTTTCCACTAACAGGAAAGAGATCTTTTATACGCACTTTCCCAAGACAGGACAGCACATACCATGTCCTTTGGGATGAGGAAAGCATGGCCATATGAAATCATTGTTGATGTTTGCACTAGATGCTCTATGACAAGTCAGAGAGTACAATTCCTTTCAGTAGCTGTAAGACAAGCCAAAATGTCAAGTAAAAAAACAGACGTGTTATGTTGAACAGCTAACTGTAATTCCAGACCGGGGGATATTTCACAAATGTGTTTGCTTTTGTGTTAGTTGGCAAGTCTACAGAAGAGTAAAGCACTGCAGTTTACATATAAATGTAATTTGCCATTTTTAAGATGATGTTGTTTGTTTTTTTATGATGGACATGCCCTGTTACACTCAACTCTTTTGTCTACCAGTTTGCTTATTGAAATCACAGGGATGGTAGATATAGTGTAGTTTTAAAGTTTCTACTTCTACTAGAAGGGGGTGAGATGTAGCCCAGTGGTAAAGTGCTCGCTTGATGCACAGTCAGTTTGGGATCGATCCCCATCAGTGGGCCCATTGGGCTATTTCTCGCTCCAACCAGT
Source organism: Gigantopelta aegis (assembly GCF_016097555.1). Lineage (NCBI taxonomy): Eukaryota > Metazoa > Mollusca > Gastropoda > Neomphalida > Peltospiridae > Gigantopelta > Gigantopelta aegis. The sequence goes on along the minus strand of NC_054702.1, from coordinate 8,089,510 downwards.
ACACCACGACAAAGACCATGGTATGTGCTATCTTGTCTATGGGATGGTGCATATAAAAGATCCCTTGCTGCTAATTGAAAAGAGTAGCCCATGAAGTGGCGACAGCGGGTTTCCTCCCTCAGTATCTGTGTGGTCCTTAACCATATGTCCGACGCCATATAACTATAAATAAAATGTGTTGAGTGCATTGTTAAATAAACCATTTCCACTTCCATTTCTATGTGAAGGGTAACATGTGACAGGATGTCAAGCATTTGACAACTCTGACACATAGTCTTCAGAGAAAACCTGCTACACTCTTCCAGTGTGGTCCAATAACAGTGGGCTCTTTTATATACATGTTTCCTACAGACAGGACAGCACATACCATGACCTTTGATATACCAGGCATTGGTGCAGGGCAGATATATCCCTATACAACAGTGAATCAACTTTTAATTAAAAATGACAAAAGCTATAGCTAACAATATGTAGTGCACATATACCCATTGAAATAAATGTAAAAACTTTTAAGTTTGTTTTGTTTAATAACACCACTAGAAGACTTTGATTTAGTAATTATCAGCTATTGGATAAAAAAGAGGTAATTCTGACATACAGTCTAAGAGAAAAGCCACAATATTTTTCCATTAGCAGCAAGGGTCTTTTATATGTAAAAAATCAATGTGCTCTAGTGGTGTCTTAAATAAAACAAACTTTTTTACATGTACTTTTCCACAGGCATAAAGTTTGTTTGTTTTGTTTAACGACACCACTAGAGCACACTCATTAATTAATCATCAGCAGCTGGATGTCAAACATTTGGTAATTATGACTCGTAGTCATCAGAGAAAACCCGCTACATTTTTCCATTAGCAGCAAGGGATCTTTTATAAGCACTTCCCCACAGACAGGAAAACACATACCACGGCCTTTGACCAGTTGTGGTGCACTGGATGGAACGAGAAAAAACCCCAATCAGTTGAATGGATTTACGGAGATGGTTTGATCCTGCGACAAGTACCTCAGGTGAGCGTTCAACCGACTGAGCTACACACAGCCTTACCCACAGACAGATGGTTTGATCCTGCGACAAGTACCTCAGGTGAGCGTTCAACCGACTGAGCTACACACAGCCTTACCCACAGACAGATGGTTTGATCCTGCGACAAGTACCTCAGGTGAGCGTTCAACCGACTGAGCTACACACAGCCTTACCCACAGACAGATGGTTTGATCCTGCGACAAGTACCTCAGGTGAGCGTTCAACCGACTGAGCTACACACAGCCTTACCCACAGACAGATGGTTTGATCCTGCGACAAGTACCTCAGGTGAGCGTTCAACCGACTGAGCTACACACAGCCTTACCCACAGACAGATGGTTTGATCCTGCGACAAGTACCTCAGGTGAGCGTTCAACCGACTGAGCTACACACAGCCTTACCCACAGACAGATGGTTTGATCCTGTGACAAGTACCTCAGGTGAGCGTTCAACCGACTGAGCTACACACAGCCTTACCCACAGACAGATGGTTTGATCCTGCGACAAGTACCTCAGGTGAGCGTTCAACCGACTGAGCTACACACAGCCTTACCCACAGACAGATGGTTTGATCCTGCGACAAGTACCTCAGGTGAGCGTTCAACCGACTGAGCTACACACAGCCTTACCCACAGACAGATGGTTTGATCCTGCGACAAGTACCTCAGGTGAGCGTTCAACGGACTGAGCTACACACAGCCTTACCCACAGACAGATGGTTTGATCCTGCGACAAGTACCTCAGGTGAGCATTCAACCGACTGAGCTACACACAGCCTTTTCCACAGACAGATGGTTTGATCCTGCGACAAGTACCTCAGGTGAGCGTTCAACCGACTGAGCTACACACAGCCTTACCCACAGACAGATGGTTTGATCCTGCGACAAGTACCTCAGGTGAGCGTTCAACCGACTGAGCTACACACAGCCTTACCCACAGACAGATGGTTTGATCCTGCGACAAGTACCTCAGGTGAGTGTTCAACCGACTGAACTACACACAGCCTTACCCACAGACAGATGGTTTGATCCTGCGACAAGTACCTCAGGTGAGCGTTCAACCGACTGAACTACACACAGCCTTACCCACAGACAGATGCAATACTTTAAAATTATCTTGTGTTGTGACAGAGAGAGACAAAAAAAACACAGTCTTACCCACAGACAGATGCAATACTTTAAAATTATCTTGTGTTGTGACAGAGAGAGAGACAAAAAAAAAACACAGTCTTACCCACAGACAGATGCAATACTTTAAAATTATCTTGTGTTGTGACAGAGAGAGACAAAAAAAACACAGTCTTACCCACAGACAGATGCAATACTTTAAAATTATCTTGTGTTGTGACAGAGAGAGAGACAAAAAAAACCCACAGTCTTACCCACAGACAGATGCAATACTTTAAAATTATCTTGTGTTGTGACAGAGAGAGAGACAAAAAAACCCACAGCCTTACCCACAGACAGATGCAATACTTTAAAATTATCTTGTGTTGTGACAGAGAGAGACAAAAAACACAGCCTTACCCACAGACAGATGCAATACTTTAAAATTATCTTGTGTTGTGACAGAGAGTGAGACAAAAAACAGAAAAACAGAAAGAAAGAAAATTGGTGGTAATTCACATTAGCCTTTGTCAGTAATCACTGAACTATGACTCTATATAACAATTAAATATCACTGACAGATTATATTGGAATAAAAAATTAACATTAAAATTAACTATAGTCAAGTTGACCTTTTCCTGGACATATAAATTGAAGCTACTGCTGTTGCCTGTTGGCAGTGAATAACAACCAATAACAATTGTCCTTAACTTCGCTGTTTACAATGACCAACTTCTTACAACTGTCAAAATGCTAATACATGATCATTGGTTGTTCCAACATCTGGTTGTACGAGATTTGTTGTTATAGTAATAGTATAATTCAAAAGCCATCTGTCACAGCGAAAACAATTTTAAATGTTTCACTGAATATAAGATTGGTAAAATAATTGGAAAATTGGATCAAACATGGAAGCCGTGTTCTTTTCTAAATCTATTAATAGCATATAATGCTGTGATCAATATATAATATAGGTAATAATGTAAATAAAAATAGTAGTATATATGGTAAAGTCTTTGTTTCAGTTAAATTATTATTAATATATTAAATATCACAATTTCCAGCAAGAGATTATAAAAGTTTGTTTTGTTTTGATTTTTGATTTTTATTTTTTATTTTCATGTTCATTATGATTCTAAGCATTATACAGTGTGTGTGTGTGTGTGTGCGCATGTGCGTGTGTGTGTGTGTATGTGTGTGTGCGTGTGTGTGTGTGTGTGTGTGTGCATGTGTGCATGCATGCAAGTGTACTCTGTATTTTATATGCAATTTTCATAAATTAGGTGGTCTTTATTTACTCAAAAGTTAATCAAAATTTATATCATTCCTAAAACATCTCAGTTCATGACACTTGTATATATGTGTGTGTGTATTTTATAAAACATCTCAGTTCATGACACTTGTATATATGTGTGTGTGTATTTTATAAAACATCTCAGTTCATGACACTTGTATATATGTGTGTGTGTATTTTATAAAACATCTCAGTTCATGACATTTGTATATATGTGTGTGTGTATTTTATAAAACATCTCAGTTCATGACACTTGTATATATGTGTGTGTGTGTGTATTTTATAAAACATCTCAGTTCATGACACTTGTATATGTGTGTGTGTGTATTTTATAAAACATCTCAGTTCATGACACTTGTATATGTGTGTGTGTGTATTTTATAAAACATCTCAGTTCATGACACTTGTATATGTGTGTGTGTGTATTTTATAAAACATCTCAGTTCATGACACTTGTATATGTGTGTGTGTGTATTTTATAAAACATCTCAGTTCATGACACTTGTATATGTGTGTGTGTGTATTTTATAAAACATCTCAGTTCATGACACTTGTATATGTGTGTGTGTGTGTATTTTATAAAACATCTCAGTTCATGACACTTGTATATATGTGTGTGTGTATTTTATAAAACATCTCAGTTCATGACACTTGTATTCATATATGTGTGTGTGTGTTTTATCAAACATCTCAGTTCATGACACTTGTATATGTGTGTGTGTGTATTTTATAAAACATCTCAGTTCATGACACTTGTATAATATGTGTGTGTGTATTTTATAAAACATCTCAGTTCATGACACTTGTATTCATATATGTGTGTGTGTGTTTTATCAAACATCTCAGTTCATGACACTTGTATATGTGTGTGTGTGTATTTTATAAAACATCTCAGTTCATGACACTTGTATATGTGTGTGTGTGTATTTTATAAAACATCTCAGTTCATGACACTTGTATTCATATATGTGTGTGTGTGTTTTATCAAACATCTCAGTTCATGACACTTGTATATGTGTGTGTGTGTGTATTTTATAAAACATCTCAGTTCATGACACTTGTATATATGTGTGTGTGTATTTTATAAAACATCTCAGTTCATGACACTTGTATATGTGTGTGTGTGTATTTTATAAAACATCTCAGTTCATGACACTTGTATATGTGTGTGTGTGTATTTTATAAAACATCTCAGTTCATGACACTTGTATATATGTGTGTGTGTATTTTATAAAACATCTCAGTTCATGACACTTGTATATATGTGTGTGTGTATTTTATAAAACATCTCAGTTCATGACATTTGTATATATGTGTGTGTATTTTATAAAACATCTCAGTTCATGACACTTGTATATATGTGTGTGTGTATTTTATAAAACATCTCAGTTCATGACATTTGTATATATGTGTGTGTATTTTATAAAAATGTTCATTTAATTCGGTGATCTTTATAGACAAGTTGAACAAAGTTTATACCATTCTTAGAAAATGTGTGTTCAAAATGACTCCTGTATATATGTGCTCGTGTATTTATTTTCGACACAGTGTTCATTTTTATGTGAACAAAGTTTATACCATTTCTAAGGAATCTTAGTTCATAATAACTCCTGTGTATATAACTACAACAGACAAGAATCTTAGTTCATAATAACTCCTGTGTATATAACTAAAACAGACAAGAATCTTAGTTCATAATAACTCCTGTGTATATAACTAAAACAGACAAGAATGTCAATGTAAAGAATGTTTTTGAAAGTAACTAAAAGGGATAGAGATAACAAGGCTAAAAGGCAAAAACAAAGCTGCATGGTGAGAAACATGTTGTGAAAATGGGGTTAACAAAAACAAACATGTTCTCAATTTACAAACAATGTTCAGGGCAAACCGAATTAAAGAATTCTCCACAACTGTAGAATAACAGAACTACAAAACAAAGCTGTAGAATATGTTAAGTAAAACTGCCCACTGAACTTTTCTGGGATTTACAAGAAAGAAAGTAAGAAATGTTTTATTTAACGACGCACTCAACACATTTTATTTACAGTTATATGGCATCAGACATATGGTTAAGGACCACACAGATTTTAAGAGGAAACCCGCTGTCACCACTACATGGGCTACTCTTGCTGATTAGCAGCAAGGGATATTTTATTTGCACTTCCCACAGGCAGGATAGCACAAACCATGGCCTTTGTTGAACCAGTTATGGATCACTGGTCAGTGCAAGTGGTTTACACCTACCCATTGAGCCTTGCGGAGCACTCACTCAGGGTTTGGAGTCGGTATCTGGATTGAAAATCCCATGCCTCGACTGGGATCCGAACCCAGTACCTACCAGCCTGTAGACCGATGGCCTGCCACGACGCCACCGAGGCCAGTTGGGACTTAAAAAAACATGCTTATTATACTGTCACTTGTATAACAGCAAAATGAGGCAGTGCTCTAACATGAGGATGCTTAAATGAACATTTCGGTGGTCAATGTAGGCTGATTTATGCAAGGTAGTTGTCAAGGGAGGGTACCCCTAAAATCAGTAGTCACATGATAATGTTGTATTTTTCACAGAATATATTCTGACATAGTAATACCGACCTCAGTGGTGTCGTGGTTAAGCTATCAGACATAAGGCTGGTAGGTACAGGGTTCTACTCCAACCCAGAGCGAGTTGTAATGACTCAGTGGGTAGGTGTAAAACTACTACACCCTCTTCTCTGTCACTAACAACTAACAACTAACCCATTGCTTAGGTGTGCCCAGGACAACATGCTTGAACCTTAATTGGATATAAGCACGAAAATAAGTTGAAATGAAATGATACAGTAATTATATTGACCTGCATGAAATAATTAATGGTGATGTGCAACCTTAAATTCTTGATCCCACCTGTCTAGATGATAGAGTACCAATGTGCACACACTAACTAACATAAGCTCTGAAAAGCCAACTGTGATGAAAAAAGCGTTCAATCTGGAGATAATTGAAGAAACAAGAAGTTATTTTATCGTTAATCTGATCTGCAGACAGAACAGTTCCATGTTTGACATCACAGCTGCCATCTTGCAGTAGCCGGGACTGTTTCCACAGGTGATTAATTTAATTGTGATGTACTGGTCAGGGGCAGGCCAGCTAGAGGAAAGAAGCCATCACTCAGGGAAAATTATACCCCTTAATGGAGGTTCCCATTCAACTGTGTCTGTCTGCCACATCAAACACGATCAGTCAGTGGTAATAATCATTCCTATTTCATTTCATTGAGCCCTGTCAATAAAGGCCATCGCTGCCTTTATGAGTGGCATTCATACACAGGTTGAAGGTTGAACCAGCCTTGGTGATACAGTAGTTAAACCATTGGACTCAAGGCTAGTAAGTGGTTGTAAACTGAACACATTCTCACATAACACACCTCTGACATCGACTGTATTGTTAACTGAACACACCTTCACACACACCTACGACACTGACCATATTGTAAACTGAACACACCCTCACACACACCTCCAACACGGACCATATTGTAAAGTTTAAATTGAAGACTGTGGGCAAACACACATCCACATATTGGCTACATAAACCTGTGCTACAAAACCATTAAAAATCTGTCCATTACCCTTCAGTATCTAAGGCTGTTGGAAGCCAGCTGCTGTTTCAGTAATGGACACCTACCAAACAAAACCCCTATAGTTAACCCTTTGAAACTACAATATTATTAGCATTAAAGGGACAGACCCTAGTTTCAACCCGTGAAACTTAACACTAAGTTTAGTTAGTCTACAAACGTGTAACACATCTGGATAAAGTTACAACTGAGTGAAACATGAGTCTGTGACTTTGAAATGGTGAAATACCCTCTAAAAATAGACTAAAACTCGACTCCATAACTGTTACTTCTCAGACACACGTGCGTTTTTAAAAATATGAGAAATATATTTCGTGACATTAAAACCACCAGGATGACCAGAAACACTTTGAATGTACTGAAATGAGTAATCTAAACAATAAAATCTAAGTAAAGTATGATTTCAGTTATCGAAAATGGATCTAATAGTGAAAAATATGCGTTAGTGTTTAAAAACTAGGGTATGTCCCTGTAAAGTGCATACTTACATTTCCTGACATATATCATTATTTACTGGTGCATTTTAAGATTGGAAAAATACTCATAAATCTTCCTTGTGGGCCTTGTCTCCATTATTTTGTTCAAGAATGGAGAGTTACTCGGACATTCCACTATACATAATATACAGAGCTGAATACCACCAATGCATCCACTGTGAGGATTAGACAGTCTGGGTAGTGTTAGACCAGACTATAAGTATTCCATGTCAGTGAAGAGTCATAAAACCAATCACACTCATAGAATCCATTGTTTTTGTTCTACCTTCCCAACCACTGACCCACAACTGGTAAATTAGATATTATGGTATGTGCTATCCTGTTTAAGTGCATACAAAATATATGTTGCTGTTATTTGGCTTATAGGACAGCAGCTGGCTTCCAAAAGTCTTAGATATACTAATTGTGGATTACTGGTTAGGATGGGAAAAACAACAAGGTGCACTGAATTGTGATTTTATGATGCACACCATGATAAACTGAATGTAAATACACACTGTGATAAACTGAACGTAGATACTTGCAGCAGACTACACACTATGATAAACTGAACGTAGATACTTGCAGCAGACTACACACTGTGATAAACTGAACGTAGATACTTGCAGCAGACTACACACTATGATAAACTGAACGTAAATACTTGCAGCAGACTACACACTGTGATAAACTGAACGTAAATACTTGCAGCAGACTACACACTATGATAAACTGAACATAAATACTTGCAGCAGACTACACACTATGATAAACTGAACGTAAATACTTGCAGCAGACTACACACTGTGATAAACTGAACATAAATACTTGCAGCAGACTACACACTATGATAAAACTGTAAGAGTAAAGGTTTACACTGTATGTCCTGATGAAGTAGTTTATATCTTTATACATGCAGTTGACTCACACACTATGATAAAACTGTAAGAGTGAAGGTTTACACTGTAAGTCCTGATAAAGTAGTTTATATCTTTATACATGCAGTTGACTCACACACTATGATAAAACTGTGAGAGTAAAGGTTTACACTGTAAGTCCTCATGAAGTAGTTTATATCTTTATACATGCAGTTGACTCACACACTATGATAAAACTGTAAGAGTAAAGGTTTACACTGTAAGTCCTGATGAAGTAGTTTATATCTTTATACATGCAGCAGACTACACACTATGATAAAACTGTAAGAGTAAAGGTTTACACTGTAAGTCTTGATGAAGTAGTTTATATCTTTATACATGCAGCAGACTACACACTATGATAAAACTGTAAGAGTAAAGGTTTACACTGTAAGTCTTGATGAAGTAGTTTATATCTTTATACATGCAGCAGACTACACACTATGATAAAACTGTAAGAGTAAAGGTTTACACTGTAAGTCTTGATGAAGTAGTTTATATCTTTATACATGCAGCAGACTACACACTATGATAAAACTGTAAGAGTAAAGGTTTACACTGTAATTCTTGATGAAGTAGTTTATATCTTTATACATGCAGCAGACTACACACTATGATAAAACTGTAAGAGTGAAGGTTTACACTGTAAGTCCTGATAAAGTAGTTTATATCTTTATACATGCAGTTGACTCACACACTATGATAAAACTGTGAGAGTAAAGGTTTACACTGTAAGTCCTGATGAAGTAGTTTATATCTTTATACATGCAGCAGACTACACACTATGATAAAACTGTGAGGGTAATTCTTGATGAAGTAGTTTATATCTTTATACATGCAGCAGACTACACACTATGATAAAACTGTAAGAGTAAAGGTTTACACTGTAAGTCCTGATAAAGTAGTTTATATCTTTATACATGCAGTTGACTCACACTATGATAAAACTGTGAGAGTAAAGGTTTACACTGTAAGTCCTGATGAAGTAGTTTATATCTTTATACATGCAGCAGACTACACACTATGATAAAACTGTAAGAGTAAAGGTTTACACTGTAAGTCCTGATAAAGTAGTTTATATCTTTATACATGCAGTTGACTCACACACTATGATAAAACTGTAAGAGTAAAGGTTTACACTGTAAGTCCTGATGAAGTAGTTTATATCTTTATACATGCAGTTGACTCACACACTATGATAAAACTGTAAGAGTAAAGGTTTACACTGTAAGTCCTGATAAAGTAGTTTATATCTTTATACATGCAGCAGACTACACACTATGATAAAACTGTGAGGGTAATTCTTGATGAAGTAGTTTATATCTTTATACATGCAGCAGACTACACACTATGATAAAACTGTAAGAGTAAAGGTTTACACTGTAAGTCCTGATGAAGTAGTTTATATCTTTATACATGCAGCAGACTACACACTATGATAAAACTGTAAGAGTAAAGGTTTACACTGTAATTCTTGATGAAGTAGTTTATATCTTTATACATGCAGCAGACTACACACTATGATAAAACTGTAAGAGTAAAGGTTTACACTGTAAGTCCTGATGAAGTAGTTTATATCTTTATACATGCAGCAGACTACACACTATGATAAAACTGTGAGGGTAAAGGTTTACACTGTAAGTCCTGATGAAGTAGTTTATATCTTTATACTTGCAGCAGACTACACACTATGATAAAACTGTGAGGGTAATTCTTGATGAAGTAGTTTATATCTTTATACATGCAGCAGACTACACACTATGATAAAACTGTAAGAGTAAAGGGGTTTACACTGTAATTCTTGATGAAGTAGTTTATATCTTTATACATGCAGCAGACTACACACTATGATAAAACTGTAAGAGTAAAGGTTTACACTGTAATTCTTGATGAAGTAGTTTATATCTTTATACATGCAGCAGACTACACACTATGATAAAACTGTAAGAGTAAAGGTTTACACTGTAAGTCCTGATGAAGTAGTTTATATCTTTATACATGCAGCAGACTACACACTATGATAAAACTGTGAGGGTAATTCTTGATGAAGTAGTTTATATCTTTATACATGCAGCAGACTACACACTATGATAAAACTGTAAGAGTAAAGGTTTACACTGTAAGTCCTGATGAAGTAGTTTATATCTTTATACATGCAGCAGACTACACACTATGATAAAACTGTGAGGGTAATTCTTGATGAAGTAGTTTATATCTTTATACATGCAGCAGACTACACACTATGATAAAACTGTAAGAGTAAAGGTTTACACTGTAAGTCCTGATGAAGTAGTTTATATCTTTATACATGCAGTTGACTCACACTATGATAAAACTGTGAGAGTAAAGGTTTACACTGTAAGTCCTGATGAAGTAGTTTATATCTTTATACATGCAGTTGACTCACACACTATGATAAAACTGTAAGAGTAAAGGTTTACACTGTAAGTCCTGATAAAGTAGTTTATATCTTTATACATGCAGTTGACTCACACACTATGATAAAACTGTAAGAGTAAAGGTTTACACTGTAAGTCCTGATAAAGTAGTTTATATCTTTATACATGCAGCAGACTACACACTATGATAAAACTGTGAGGGTAATTCTTGATGAAGTAGTTTATATCTTTATACATGCAGCAGACTACACACTATGATAAAACTGTAAGAGTAAAGGTTTACACTGTAAGTCCTGATGAAGTAGTTTATATCTTTATACATGCAGCAGACTACACACTATGATAAAACTGTAAGAGTAAAGGTTTACACTGTAATTCTTGATGAAGTAGTTTATATCTTTATACATGCAGCAGACTACACACTATGATAAAACTGTAAGAGTAAAGGTTTACACTGTAAGTCCTGATGAAGTAGTTTATATCTTTATACATGCAGCAGACTACACACTATGATAAAACTGTGAGGGTAATTCTTGATGAAGTAGTTTATATCTTTATACATGCAGCAGACTACACACTATGATAAAACTGTAAGAGTAAAGGGGTTTACACTGTAATTCTTGATGAAGTAGTTTATATCTTTATACATGCAGCAGACTACACACTATGATAAAACTGTAAGAGTAAAGGTTTACACTGTAATTCTTGATGAAGTAGTTTATATCTTTATACATGCAGCAGACTACACACTATGATAAAACTGTAAGAGTAAAGGTTTACACTGTAAGTCCTGATGAAGTAGTTTATATCTTTATACATGCAGCAGACTACACACTATGATAAAACTGTGAGGGTAATTCTTGATGAAGTAGTTTATATCTTTATACATGCAGCAGACTACACACTATGATAAAACTGTAAGAGTAAAGGTTTACACTGTAAGTCCTGATGAAGTAGTTTATATCTTTATACATGCAGCAGACTACACACTATGATAAAACTGTAAGAGTAAAGGTTTACACTGTAATTCTTGATGAAGTAGTTTATATCTTTATACATGCAGCAGACTACACACTATGATAAAACTGTGAGAGTAAAGGTTTACACTGTAAGTCCTGATGAAGTAGTTTATATCTTTATACATGCAGCAGACTACACACTATGATAAAACTATGAGAGTAAAGGTTTACACTGTAATTCTTGATGAAGTAGTTTATATGCTTATACATGTAGTTGACACACACTATGATAAAAAAACTGAGAAAATAAGGGTTTACTCCATAAGTGCTGATGAGGTGGGTTATATCTTTATACATGCAGCTGACACACACCATGATAAAACAGAGAAAATAAGGGTTTACTCCATAAGTGCTGATGAGGTGGGTTATATCTTTATACATGCAGCTGACACACACCATGATAAAACAGAGAAAATAAGGGTTTACTCCATTAAGTGCTGGTGAGGTGGTTTATCTCTTTATACCTGTAGCAGACACACACTATAATAAAACTATGAAAGTAAAGGTTTACTCTATAAGTGAAGTGGTTTATATCTCACTAGCAGACACAGACAATTAACCGACAGGAACTACTGCACAAGTGATGGAAATGTCAACACTTATCTTGGCAGCATCAGCCATTTACCAGCATTGTGGGAGAGGCTCTCTTTAATTGGACACTGACTTTAAATTGTGGCTGGTTTAAAGACCTTGATGAGTTTTGGTTGAGTTCTTTAAACAACATTACACAGGTGTATGCATCCTGACAAATGAACACTTACTAAACTGCAACATTTAGTGTTTACTGTATTTTATTCTGCACATGTAAGTAATGAAACATGCAAGCAGCATGTGTGGAGTGATTTGGACTGTTCCAGACACTGGCATAGCCAGAGAATACCATGGAAGCCATGCCCATCCAAACACACCTCTTTTGTATCCACATTCTATTATATTGACCTGTCACCTCACAACACATCTTACAGACATTGGGTGTACCCTTCCCCCAAAATACATTCTTGGCTACACCAATGGTTCTAGAATGGATAACACGGGGGAGGGTCAGAACTAATGGCAATGTTTTTTTATTCCAAACATCCACAAACTAAAACTATGTTTATTTTACATGAATATGCAAAAAAACTAGCAGACCCACCAGCATATTTTAAACTATGCTAAATGATGTCTACATATGGTTAGTGAAGCTGGTGAATTAATCACAGAGAAAGTTATGAGTTAGTCACAGAGAAGTTGATAAGTTACTGACAAAGAAGTTGGTGATATACTCACAGAACTTGGTGATTACTAAAAAAGGATTTGGTGAGTTATTCAAAAATGCGCAAGTTATGGACAGAGAAGTTGGCAAATTACTGCATAAAACTTGGTAAGTTACTTAAAGAAAACAGTGAGTTACTCAAACAGAACTTGGTGAGATACTTAAAAAGAGAATTTAGTGAGTTATTCAAAGGGAACTTGGTGAGATACTCAGAAAAATTGGTGAGTTATTAAAAAAGAATTTGGTGAGTTAATAAAAAAATAACTGAATGGGAACTTGGTAAGTTATCTAAAGAGAACTTGGTGGGTTACTCAAAGATAATTTGGTGAGTTACTCAAAGAGAACTCAAAGGGAAATTGGTAAGTTACCTAAAGAGAACTTGGTGAGTTTCTCTTTGGGAACTTAATGAGTTATATAAAGAGAAGTTAATGTATTGTGAATGTGCAACTCTTATTTGGTGCCAGCACTACATGGTATATAAAGCCAGCTCTGCAGCTGTATGAACCCAAAGGCTTGACCACAGTTCACTTGTTGGTTAATTCATTATCAAGAGTTTTGGGGATTTTTTAACTGACACACTTACTAGTGCACTGGTAAATATATACTCTTATGCATGACAATACAGATGCCAATAAGAGAGCTAGAAATAATCACAAGTCACCCATCTGTGCCCCATTTAGCTGGACCACCACAGGACATACTCCATTACAGAGCTGAATGACAACAATTTCACGCATTTTAGTAGCTGCCGAATTCAGCCTCCCGGATCAATACCACACACAAAACAAGCATGTGCCGGCATTGTGGATGAGGCCATTTTAATTTCTCGAACCCACCCCTCCAGCTCTGTAATTAATATAATGTCTATAATCGGGACTTGTTCCCATTCACTGTTCTCTCGGCCCAGTCCGGCTGGCAGTCTCAGTAATGAAAGAGTGCGGCCAATGGGCAAATAATCCATGACATGCTAGATTTGAGCCGGCTTACTCAGGCTGACCTGCCCGGATAAGGAGAGCCAATAATGTAAGGCAATGTATCGAGGAGATGGCCACACCATCGTGTCCTGTGACCCCCTCACCAAGACAAGGAACTGATTAATTAATTTTAGTCTCTCTTATTCGTGGCCTCTGCTAACCCTCGTGTCATATTCTCCGGCAGGATCGGTTACAAGTGTTGATAGACTGGGAATATCACAACAGAAGTGTCTATAAGCACATGTAGATTGAAGTCTGTGACTCAAGAGATGCTTCCACTTTCTGCATATTCTTGAACCAGAGGACGTCGTTAGGCTTGCAGATATCTACAGTCTACATAAGTCTACATATAATACACGAGTGACCGTTAGACACTATTTATCTTACAAGTTATTTCTAAACATTTAATAAGCGAAAGCAAGTTGGGGTACATTTTAAAACAGTGGGACAAATGGTATTTATTTGTGCAGGAATGTCTTTCTATTACATACATATATCTTTACAACAACAAAAAAGTTTAAAAGAAAGCTATTTTCCAAAAAAGACTTACTGATAACATTTGCATTTTCACAGTAATCTAATGTCATAAGCAATTAATTTTAGTTTTGTTAAATTCAGTGGATGGTTTGGCTAGATCGTTACTATGGAGTAACCAATAAGATGTTTTTAATTTAATGCCAATGTATGTTGGATATCACTGTGTGATACAGCAAATGTGTATGTAACAAGAATATCTTTACAGCCTTAATGATCTTATCTTGTTTGGTTCTAAGCCACCAGTGTTTAAGTCCGGTAGATGTTCGGTTCACATTCCAGTGTCTGCTCCAGTGAAGGCAGAATGAGTTTTAAAAGCTTAGTGTGTGTGTGTGTGTGTGTGTGTGTGTGTGTGTGTGTGTGTGTTTGTGTGTGTGTGTGTGTGTGTGTGTGTGTGATCTAACACTAGAGCAGGAACTGATCATAATTATCACATAGCTGGTATGTTAGATACCACGATTATACAGAGTGCTGGTAAACACGTGTAAATTTTCTCTAATACGTTTATTGAGACAACCTCATAATAACATATAACCAAACATTACTTTCTTTTCCTAACATGTATGAAACATTTACCTGAAAAAAGTTGTTTCCACATACTTTTAAGTAGGGTCTCCTTGAGTACTCGGGCATGGGTCGAGTCTAACAAGACTCGAGTCCATTCACAGGACTCAAGTACCCGTACTGGGTGGAATACAATAATCAACTATAATACAACGGACAATGGAGGATAGTAATGTCAGCCGTAGATAATCAGCTATATAAGTTACAGAGTAATTATATGATCATTCGCTAGTTTCTATTTCCAAACTGGCCGTCCGTCCTTCACAACACACTGAACATATCAATAAGTTTCTAAATGCAATACAATGGCATGATTTGACATCCATGTTCAGCGCTGGAATTAAGATGGATAATACTATTTTACTTTATTCCTTAGTCTGATCATCATCTGGTGTAAGTGTCAGGTACTCAGGTCTTGGTTGAGTTTGACCCTCGAGTACTCAAGTCCTATATTTTGAACTCGTGGAGGCCCTACTTTTAAGGCTATCATTCATTCTTTTGTTCATTCATTTATTCATTATTTCATTCATTCGTTTGTTCATTCATTCAGTTTAAATACTTTATTTTCTTGCTTACATCTCGCTAAAACATGAGTTGTCTGTCTGGAACACAGGTTAGTAGTTTTAACATTAACTATGATTAAATGGTATCAGACATATGGTTAAGGATCACAGAGAAAATTAGAGAGGAAACCAGCTGTCACCACTCCATGGGCTATTCTTTTTAGATTAGCAGCAACAGATTTTTTTTGTATGCACCATCCCACATATAAAATAGTACATATTACAGCCTATGTTACACCAGTTGTGGAGCACTGGCTGGAAATAGTACATATTGCAGCCTATGTTACACCAGTTGTGGAGCACTGGCTGGAAATAGTACATATCACAGCCTATGTTACACCAGTTGTGGAGCACTGGCTGGATTTGGAAATAGCCAAATAGACCCACTGATGGGGATTGATCCGAGACCGACCACACAACAGGTGAGCACTTTACCACTGGGCATTTTTAGACCTTGAGGGGTAGGACTTAGCCCAGTGGTAAAGCATTCGCTTGATGCATGGTCAGTCTAGGATCGATCCCTGTCAGTGGACCCATTGGGCTATTTCTTGTTCCAGCCAGTGCTCCACAACTGGTGTAACAAAGGTCGTGGTATGTACTATCTTGTCTGTGGGATGGTGCATATAAAAGATCCCTTGCTGCTAATCGAAAAAAGTAGCCCATGAAGTGGCGGCAGCGGGTTTCCTCTCTCTCTCTCTATATATATATATATCTGTGTGGACCTTAATCATATGTCTGATGCCATATAACCATATAAAAATAAAACATTTCCTTCCTTTTGGACCTTGAAGCCAGCATAGTGTACATGTGTGCATGACGCAGCTGCTAAAATCTGTTTTATTGTCCAGAGCGGCGAGTCTGAGACAGGTGGACTAAATAATGCATGAAGACCCATATTGGAATTATTGATGACCGCGTCAGGTGAAGGCAGATCTTGCAGACAATCAGGAAGTGGGTTAAACATTACTGTCCTATAAATCAAACTATCATTGAAAGGTCAAAGTTGTAGAAAGAAGTTGTAAATAGACACAACATCTTAAAAAGTCAAGATGAGTGTTTTTAAAGTTGTCTTGTTGGATGGGAATTCTTGTAAAATTGTCAAATGTGCACTTTTGACATTAAAATAGACAGGTTTTTGTGTCGGGCAGGTCTATGTGATCATTGTTGTCTCACTTTATGAAATAAAATGGCAAGATTTAAGTATTCGTTTTCTGACAGTGGTAGCAGCAACGGTGTCAACGTTTATATAATTATATATAGAGTTCAAAATTAAAGTTTCATGTTTAGCTTTATTTCTCACAAACTGTAACAAACTGTAGTCCTACATCATTGAAAGTTGATTTATAGAGGCACTTGTGTTTGTAAAAAAATGTTTTATTAAATTAAAATTTTAACTATATTTGTTTAGTTTTTTTTACTTTTTTGCTTTACATGCATTGAGATGAACATCTACATGTATGGATGAACTGTCAGTGACACTGAATAGGTTTATGTTAGGTGAGACATTTAATTACATGGAATTGTTAGTTAATTACCGTTACGGGAATTAAGGGATCATTATTATCGCCACAAAACTGCATGAAACAGTCATTGAACTAATGAACACCGCCTCTTTTGTGGGAATGAATGAATGAATAAATGAATGAATGTTTAACGACACCCCAGCACGAAAAATACATCGGCTATTGGGTGTCAAACTATGGTAAAATGCAAGAAAAGTATTTTGTGGGAATGACTGGTCTGATGATTTGACTAAAGAAGAAGAACGTAAAGTGTGTTTTAATTAACGACGCCACTAGAGCACATTGATTTTTTTATCTTATCATTGGCTACTGGACGTCAAACATATGGTCATTCTGACACTGTTTTTTAGAGGAAACCCGCTACCACATAGGCTACTCTTTTATGACAGGCAGCAAGGGATCTTTTATTTGCTCTTCCCACAGGCAGGATAGCACAAACCATGGAATTTGTTGAACCAGTTATGGATCACTGGTCGGTGCAAGTGGTTTACACCTACCCATTGAGCCTTGCGGAGCACTCACTCAGGGTTTGGAGTCTGTATCTGGATTAAAAATCCCATGCCTCGACTGGAATCTGAACCCAGTACCTACCAGCCTGTAGCCTAACCACGATGCCACCAAGGCCGGTAAAGAAGAAGAAGAAGAAGAAGAAGAAGAAGAAGAAGAAGAAAAAGATTATTAACATTTTCAAAAGTGTACAAAAGTACTAACTATTTTTACCAGCCTTAGTGATATGGTAGTTAAGCCATCAGACTTGAGGTTGGTAGGTACTGGGTTCATGGCCACACTAAGGCAATGGGAGATTTTTCATTCATTACTTTATCCCATTATCATAGTCTGTATAAGTCTGTGATGTATCCTAACAAAAAGTGACTTTTGTCATGGTGTTAAATGTTTTTGGTATCTTTTATTTATTCAATTTATAAAAAAATTTAAAAAACCCACACTTTTTACTACCTTCTTCCACTATCCTAAAAGGTATACTCAAAATTGTTGATTTTGCACAAATACAGGCTACATTCTTCCATTTATAGCAAATAATATTCTAATTACATTTTCCACAAATAAATACACTTAAAGATTACACTCTTCCATTTGTAGTAAAGAACATTCCATATACATTTTCCCACATACAAAAGCAATAGCGAATATTTCCTAAACCTGCTAGGCCTACTGGGTTGAAGCCAGTATTAAGATATGAACCCAGTTATACCTACCAGACTTCATGGCTTAATATGATTACACAACTGATGCAATGTATACTTTGATTAATGAATGAGAGAATTACAACATGTTCTGAAACCTGCTACTCCTATACAAACACTTGAACATGTTAGCAGTTAGCCATGCACAAATGCAGCACAGTGAGAAGCAGTGAAGTGAAAATTCCACCGATGACACTCACTCACACAGACCAACGGCATGGAAACTGAATAGCTTGATTAATGCAACTCCCCATGAGCATCAACCAATTTGCTACACGCCATAAAACCTATTATAGCAACAAAGTTGCAGTTAGAACAAGCAAAGACAAATTAATAACATCGTACCTAGGGAATGGATTTAAGAATTTCACCCTGTATCTGTGGGTCTCTGAGGAAAACATGTGCAACATGAAAGAGGTCTAAAAGACCTGCCGCCTGGAGCAAGGTTGTTCTGAAGTTTAGGTATTGCTGCCAACTACTAAGTAATGTGCAATTATAAACATGGTTTAGCATGCCGAGATGTGACTTATCAGGGTGTATTTAAGAACACATGTGCAACATGAAAGAGGTCTAAAAGACCTGCCTCTTAGAGCAAAGTGATCTGAAGTTAGGTATTGTTTTCAACTGCAGTGAGTAAAGTATAATAATAAGCAGTTTTGATATACCGAGATGTGACTGTTTTCAGACTGTATTTAAGAACAGACTCATAGGCTGTTATTATTTGTAAAAAGGAAAGGAATGTTTTGCCAAATAACACTTCAGAATATTGTTTAATGAATGGCTATCTGACACATAGTAACTGCAAAATGTGATGATAAGTGTTAAAACAGAAAGCTGCTATGACCATATATAGGCTATTACTAGTATTATTGGTTAGCAGCAATGGGTCTTTTATATGCACCTTTAACTGCAAACAGGATAGTACATACAATAGTCTTCAATACACGATTGATGATTTACTAGATAGGATGCGAAAACGTAACTGGTTCATCTGTTCTCTGATAGAAATATATCCTACAAAGGATGAGTCTAGCTCAGTTGATTGAAGTTTGTTTTGTTTAACGACACCACTAGAGCACATTGATTTATTAATCATCGGCTATTGGATGTCAAACATTTGGTAATTGTGATATATAGTCTTAGAGAGAAAACCCGCTACATTTATTCCCCAATATCTGTGTGGTCCTTAACCATATGTCTGACGTCATATAACCGTAAATAAAATGTGTTGAGTGTGTAGTTAAATAAAACATTTCTTTCTTTCCTACAAAGGATGATGTCAAGCTCAGTTGATTGAGTGCTCACAGGAAGTACTAAGGTGGAATGATCAAACCCCCACAGCCGTCTTCGACTGGGTTATTTTCCATCACAATCAGTGCCCCATATAAACGATTCCATGCTGCTAAAGGAAAAATGTTGTGGACTTCCTATCAGACTATGTGTCAAAAGTATCAAATATTTCATATTCTATTGTGGACTATTAACTGATCAATGTTATCTAACGGTGTTGTTAAACATAACAAACTTTAATTTTCTATTCTACAACCCATCACACTTATGAAGAGCACTCCAACGTCAGATCACATCAGACTAACTTGTTGCTATTAACAACTGGTATCAGATTATGAAGTACACATGTAATTCCACCAGTATCGTAGCTTACTGCATGTTGTACCAGTGATGAAACATCCGAGGCTTGATTGTAGCCTGGTGGTAGAGTGCTCATCTCAGGGGGGATGGGTTATAAGATTTCCCACCTGGATTACCTTCATGGGACGTGTTTCTGACATCTCAACCAATCCCCAAGACTCACCTATTAATGGGCTTTTCTCTCTGTGCACAAGCAAATACTGTTACTTCAGTATGAATGGATGAATGGACGGACAGATGGATGGACGGACGGATGGACGGATGGACGGACGGACGGACGGACGGACGGACGGACAGAGGGACTTAGGGATGGATGGACGGGGGGACGGAGGGACAGACAGAGGGACGGACAGAGGGAGGGATGGATGGATGGATGGATGGAGGGAGGGAGGGATATGTTGCTTTTTGGGTGGGTGATTTGGGTGGTTGGATGAATGGACAGATGGTTGGATCAATGAATGAATGAATCAATCAATGATTAATGACTCCACAGCACGAAACATACATTCACGATTTGTGTCCAACAATCAATGTTATAGTTAATATCAAAATCTAAATGTTAAACTGAGCATGTTAGTAAGAGTAGCTTATGTGGCAATAAAAGCAGAATTCTTCTTGTACTTTAGACCAAAATAACTGCCTGCCCCGGAACCGCCCATTTGGCGAAGTCAGAGGCCGGATCCGTGGTAGGTGTGCCTGAACCTTTTGGATATGGGAACGTAAATAGAGTTCTCATTCCCATTCCCAAAGTAACTGCATGTTACCCAAGAGACACATAACAGTCATAGTTAAAATGTGCTCAAGTTAGTTTATCTGAAACCATGGTTGGAGTGGGAAATAGCCCATATTCGTGCACAAAGGGAGGGGTCAATCCTAAGACCCATGCAAATGAGTGTTTTGAAATATCAAAGCATCATCAGTGAACTAATGTAGCATCAACTAATCCCTTTATTAGTTGGATTCTTCACAAAACAAAACTTTTCCTCAATACTGAAAACTAAAATGGTTCATTCAAGTGCATTTTTTTTCTATTTCTGGTATAAAAACGAAAAGGCACAAACACGAATACATCAAAGCACTCAGCATTATTAATTTGCGGCAGTCATTTGGTTTCACTGAGGCTGGCAACGATAAGGATCTGTATCGGTGGGAGATGATCATGATCGAGGCGGGCGGCAGAAAGCAATAAATCTTAATTAGGAACTCCACCAGAACCAATCACCATGTCCAATAAGATCCAGCCTATTAAGGGACATAAAAAAATCCACAAAATAACTTCACTTTTTTATAGTTGTGGATTAAAAAAATTCATAAAATAACTCATTTCTTTATACTGTTGTTTTGTGCTCACAAAAAAAAACAGATCATAAAATAGCTGAACTAGTTTTTCTTTATAGTAGTGGACAAACTCCCCCCAAAACCACTTTTCTTTATAGTCTTTTGTTACTAAAGACTAAAATACATGTACCAATTTATCAACAAAACACATTTTGCTTAAAGAAACCAATGTTCAATGTTATTTATTGATTTATTACTCCTGCTGACCTTTAAACAAATATAAATCTTATGGTATTTGCTAACATGATTCTTTTATGGCGCAAACATTACAATGAAAAATACATCTCTCAATGACCCAATTAAGGTTGATTTTAGTCAGAATGCTCAGTGATAATTCACAGTCACACCAGTATTAGTCAATGAAAGACAAACCATTGATAGCCATTTGAAGAAAGATCGGAATGCTCAGTGATAATTCAGTCACATCAGTATTAGTTAATGAAAGATAAACCATTGATAGCCATTTGAAGAAAGATCGGAATGCTCAGTGATAATTCACAGTCACACTCTTTGTGGGTTAATACTGACAAACTGTTGATAGCTGTCCCATCTTGTGAACTTTAAAAATCTGAAGAATGATCATAATTAACAGTTACACAAATGTGGGTTAATGAGTGACATACTGTTGATAGCTGTCTCATCTTGTGAATGTTACTTGGATGACAGATGATCACAATTCACAGTTACATCAATGTGGGTTAATAGTGACAGACTGTTGATAGCTGTCCCATCTTGAGAACATCACAAGTCTGAAGGATGATCAGAATTTACAGTCACACCAATATGGGTCAATGAGAGACAGACTGTTGATAGCCATGCTACCTTGTGAACATCACTACGATGACTGATTAGCAGAATGGTCAGTGAGAATGCAATCACACCAATGTTGGATTAATAAGTGATAGACTGTTGATAGCTGTCCCATGTTGTGAACATCACATGTTTGAAGGATGATCCAACAGTGGCACATCTTAGCATCAGCACCAGTGTCTGTGAGTCAGTGTAGACTCCCTGGCCAAAATTATGCAATGCCGATGATGAAGCCACTGATGGTTCATCATTGGCTCACCAGCAGCATGCTATCTGGGTATATCACTTAACAAATCATGGAACAATGTGCAAGTATAAAAACCAACTGTGGTTCATCATTGGCTCACCAGCAGCATGCTATCTGGGTATATCACTTAACAAATCATGGAACAATGTTCAAGTATAAAAACCAACTGTGGTTCATCATTGGCTCACCAGCAGCATGCTATCTGGGTATATCACTTAACAAATCATGGAACAATGTTCAAGTATTAAAACCAACTGTGGTTCAGAAACAAGTGATTCATTCTGGATCTTTTAATGAGGGCTATAACCAAAGGGACACTGTTTGAATATAGACCTTTGATGATGGTCATAACCAAAGGGACACTGTTTGAATATAGACCTTTGATGATGGTCATAACCAAAGGGACACTGTTTGAATATAGACCTTTGATGATGGTCATAACCAAAGGGACACTGTTTGAATATAGACCTTTGATGATGGTCATAACCAAAGGGACACTGTTTGAATATAGACCTTTGATGATGGTCATAACCAAAGGGACACTGTTTGAATATAGACCTTTGATGATGGTCATAACCAAAGGGACACTGTTTGAATATAGACCTTTGATGATGGTCATAACCAAAGGGGACACTGTTTCAACCTGGATGTTTATTGAGGGCCATAACCAAAGGGGAGAGACAAATGCTGCCATCTTCTTTGTAAATGAACTGAACTAAACCACTGTGTTCCTCAGCCACAAGCCCAGAACATTCCAGGTCAATCTTCCAGAAGATTCCTGAATAATCCAAGTGCTTCAACATGTCTCAGATTCTAGCACTGATCCTGAAGAAAGACTGGTGAAAGAAGATTGTGGGTTCATGTTTCTGAGAAGTCAACACATTACCCCTCCCCAGCATTAACACGGCATGCTACTTATTGAATGAGGAGCTGTAATGAGGTTACTTCATGTCTGACTCATCACTGTGATCAGGAACAAGTGTTCTTTTTCTTGCATTACTTCCACGCTGGTGTCAGTTAAGCCAAGTGCCAGCTTTAATCAGTGCTGGAATAACCTTTAGCCCAACTTGGCAAACAGTCAAAGACAACAAGACATGCTGGTAATTAATCAGGAAGGTTAACTTAACAATAAAATAAATTATTGATGGAACTCCAGATTCTCTAACTGGTCTGTCCTAATATGCAGCTTTGCCCAGTCAATAATATATGTAATTCACCTTGCTCAGTCAATAATATATAGAGTTCATTATGTTTATCTTATGAAACTAAAACAATGGCTTTGCAATATGTACAGATGAATTCTGGACAAAACAAGATTTTTTGGCACAAAGAAGGAACTGGCTAAAAACCTTTATTCAAATTCAGTTTATTCAGCAACTGGATCTTGACTGCACAAAACCAATGGTCTGATATCAGCAGCTCTGCCTTACTCTTGGTAAACACTTAGTACTGTACTAATTCCATTCATTTCATTTATTTTATTTATAGTTATTTCCAATTAAGATTCAAGTATGCTGTCCTGGGCACACACCACAGCTATCTAGACTGTTACGTCATTAAACTTGCTCTGGGTGGGAGCCAGTATCAGGAGGCGAACCCAATACCTACCAGCTTTAAGCCTGATGGTAACCACAACACTGCCGAGGCCAGTGTTGCATTAATAGATACAGAACTTTAGTATTTGAATGTAATGGCCTGGCAACAACCAAAGCTGTAAACATTCCCAGAACTCTGCAAGTGATACAGGAAATATTACAATAAGCATTAATTGTTCTAGTGATCTGTGAAAACATACAACTCAGTGGTAGAGACTTGACCTGATCTGATCATCCTAACCTGACCCAACCTGACCTGGTCTGATCTGACAGCATCCACCCTGACCTTATCTGACCTAATTTAATCTGACCTGACCTGACCCAACCCAACCCATCCTGACCTGACCCAACCTGATCTAATCTGACCTCACCTGATTTGATTTTATCCTGACCCAGCTGACCCAACATGACCTGGCCTGATCTGACTTCATCCACATTAATCTGACCCAACATGACTTCACCTGATTCACCTAATCTGACTTCATCTAACCTACCCAGATCTGACCCAATTTGAATCAACCAGATCTGACCTGACCTGAGTTGACTTGAACCACTCTCATCTTATCTGAACTAATCTGACTTGATCCACCCTGACCTGACCTAACCTGACTTGATCTACCCTGACCTGACCTAACCTGACTTGATCTACCCTGACCTGACCTAACCTGACTTGATCTACCCTGACCTGACCTAACCTGACTTGATCTACTCTGACCTGACCTAACCTGACTTGGTTTACCCTGACCTGACCTAACCTGACTTGGTCTACCCTGACCTGACACGATACTGCATCAAAAAATAGGGGCGACTTGTGGAAAAAGGAATTTGTTGCTGGAGAAGAAGGAGTGTGTGAAATTGATCCAGATCCAAAACCTGTGACGCCCAAGCCTTAGAACTTTGATAAATTTTAATAAGGTAAGATGTCAAAACCAATTATAGAAGATAAAATATTAAAGTTCAATATTATAGATGAGATATTTTCGACAACACATTGTAGGTTTATATCTACTAACACTGAAATCACAAGCGATGAATACTTCGGATCTTTAAGTAGAAATACTAATGAGTATAACATCGATGTGATCTAACCTGACTTGGTCTACCCTGACCTGACCTAACCTGACTTGATCTAACCTGATCCAGTCTAGCCTGACTCAACCTGACCTGTTAGACCTCACAAACAGAAGTATGAAAATAATATATAAAGCCATAAATGCCAGATCTAGTACAAATGTATGTTTGTGTTCTTAGAATGTCCTTCACCAAACACATAAACCTGTATCTTAATGTGTGTAGAGATACTACCCCGGTATAACATAGATATGCTCATATGTGACCTGGCCTGACCTGCCATTTGAGAGGTTCAGGAAGCTGTATCAAGGCCATAACTCCAGTGAGGCTTAAGTGACACTGGCAAGTGATGAAAGGAAGGCGAGCTAATCTCTGTGATGACCAATTATCAGAGGAATTACCTGCCAGGGTTTCCACTTCCTGTCAGCCAAACCAAGAGTCAGGTTTCACAACATCTGGTCTGGTACACCAGGCAAATATGTATGTCGTAAATCCAGCAATTACAGCCAACATTTTAGCAATAGCTAGCTAGGTCGTTCAGGTAATACCATGTTACAAACAACAACAGTCATGTCAGCAATAGCTAGCTAGGTCGTTCAGGTAATACCATGTTACAAACAACAACAGTCATGTCAGCAATAGCTAGCTAGGTCGTTCAGGTAATACCATGTTACAAACAACAACAGTCATGTCAGCACTAGCTAGCTAGGTCGTTCAGGTAATACCATGTTACAAACAACAACAGTCATGTCAGCAATAGCTAGCTAGGTCGTTCAGGTAATACCATGTTACAAACAACAACAGTCATGTCAGCAATAGCTAGCTAGGTCGTTCAGGTAATACCATGTTACAAACAACAACAGTCATGTCAGCAATAGCTAGCTAGGTCGTTCAGGTAATACCATGTTACAAACAACAACAGTCATGTCAGCAATAGCTAGCTAGGTCGTTCAGGTAATACCATGTTACAAACAACAACAGTCATGTCAGCAATAGCTAGCTAGGTCGTTCAGGTAATACCATGTTACAAACAACAACAGTCATGTCAGCAATAGCTAGCTAGGTCGTTCAGGTAATACCATGTTACAAACAACAACAGTCATGTCAGCAATAGCTAGCTAGGTCGTTCAGGTAATACCATGTTACAAACAACTACAGTCATGTCCTTACACTTAAA
The DNA here is from genome assembly GCF_016097555.1 of Gigantopelta aegis. Taxonomy (NCBI): domain Eukaryota; kingdom Metazoa; phylum Mollusca; class Gastropoda; order Neomphalida; family Peltospiridae; genus Gigantopelta; species Gigantopelta aegis. The sequence goes on along the minus strand of NC_054702.1, from coordinate 8,063,150 downwards.
GGCGAGGGACAGAGGGGGAAACTGGAGTGTAAAAAAAAAAATAACAAACTTGGGGGTAAAGGTAATGTTTGCTTTGTATAACGACACCACTAGAGCACATTGATTAATTAATCATTGACTAATGGATGTCAAACATTTGGTAATTCTGACATATAGTCATCAGAGGAAAGCCTCTACCTTTGTCCTATTTTATATGCACTTTCCCACAGACAGGAAAACACATACCATGACTTTTGACCAGTTAAAAACCTAGTCAGTTGAATGGATCCACCAAGGGATGCAAGCACCTCAAACGAGCACTCAACCAACTGAGCTAATTCCCACCCCGAACTTGGGGGTACTTGTATTAAGTAGATAAGCAAAATGTTATATTTTCTTTTAATAGTACACAGTAACTCTTTACTGGAAAATTACTTTGGAGCAAGCTCATGTGCATTTTCATTGTATCAGGAATTTTACACAATAAAGCAATTAGTCCATGAGAGAAGTTTAGGGTCACAAATTAAAGGTAACATTAAGTTACAAAAAGAAAATGAGGAAAAGAAAAAATAATGCAAAATAATAAAAATGAAAATAGGATGTAGGAAATTTAGTAAAGAACAGTATGTTAGAACTGAAGTTACAAATATGAATTAGTATGTAATGTAATAAGTTAAATCATGTACTGGTGCAGGTGATGATAACCTGTATCACTGTACTTTAGATATCAAACCATAAACAGTGAAGATTATTCCTCGTTTTGAGATTCCCTATAAAACACCTGTATTAATATCAATAAGTAAAACATAAAATTTTGTAAGTGCTATAAAGTTAAAAAATAAAAATTTAAAAACTATATTTTATAAAGCTACATAACTGTATGTGTATTTGTAATGCAATGACATGGATGGATATTTAATGACACCCCAGCACAGACAAAAATTATCCATTGGGTAGCAAACAATAATGCATGAACCCATGAATCAATTCAAAGACAGTACAAATATTTTGTAGTCAAAGCCTCTAAACACTGTGGTAAATAAATGTGAAAACCAACTACTTGTGCAAAAAAAAATCTAACTCTGTTAGCTTCTGTATTGTTTGTCTAGAACAAAACATGCAGTCAGTGCTGCCAGAATCCCAAAATAGTTCACATGCAGAGCATTTGCCTGCACCAACATGTATCTCTAGATAACTAGGTGATTCTTACCTGTAAACATGTTGTGTGGGGCCACATGGTAGCACTGTTGTCTACACACTACACACACCCAACCGTTTGTATACACCTAGCCTGGCCTCCTAACACATCCATAAGTGAGTGATATATCCCAGACCTGTACACATACAACCACCACAATACAGTGTGTACATCCACTCTTCCAGCACTGCCAGCCGGCCCAAGCACCGATTGAGAGATGCCAAGAAGTGTTATTTTTAAAATACTCAAACACGTGCCTACATCACTGCATTACTCCCACTGATACAGATCAAGGCAAAAAATAGCCGTCCAATCAAGTGAATGAGCTGGCTAATACGTTTTGTGATGTGTGTGTCTGTCTGCCAGTGGTGCTGGTAGAGCGGTATAGTCCCAATAGTGCCAGAGTGAGTGGTGCCGGCACTGTTGCTGTGTGTTTTCCTCTGTTGACAAACCAGCCACGTGCCGGGCACATCTGACAGGAACCGAAGACAAGGAAGCGGGAGTGAGACTTGCAGGAGATTTCCTCACTTTCTGTATGCAGGGGAATTTGATGAATGACCACTGATGTTGAGAAATGCATGGTTCACAGCTACATGGAGATAATAAAAATGTATGTGATGGTCGGTTCATGTCGGTCTCATTCTTTGATTAATAAAGATGCCTTTTTTATTTTATGTAGAGAAAAGAAATTTACTGTTTATTTTTACATCAGTGAAATAATAAGTTGTAAATTTCTTAATTTGTTGATATTTTTATTAATAGACATACAACTACCACACATTAAGGCTCTGTCTGTCTGTTTGTCTGTTTGTCTATCTGTCTGTCTGTCTCTCTCTCTGTCTGTCTCTCCCTGTCTGTCTCTCTCTCCCTGTCTGTCTGTCTGTCTGTCTGTGTCTGTCTCCATCTGTTTATCCCTATTTCTTTTTCTTTCTCTTCCTTCTCATTTTCTCTTTCTCATGCTCTTTCATTCTCTCTCACTCTCTCATTCACTCACTCTCTCTCTCCCTCCCTCCCTCCCTCCCTCCATCCCTGTAATGTAAACAATCATATTTATAATTTATCTTTGTTTGACACCCAGTCACCAATAATTCTTTCATGCTGGAATTTTGTTAGACATTCACTAACAAACATTAGACTCACCCACTCACCCACCTACCCATTCAATCAATCACTTATTCATTAATTCATTTCATTGAGTCATATGTGCTTGCATTATTAAAATATATGAAATTCTTAAACCTGGCATTTCTATGTGATATAATCTAGGTTTTGGAAATAATGTAATGTCAACATTCATGACAAAACCTTTGCTTGTTGCATATTATAAATTTATCATGTCACTTGCCATATTTGAGCCTGACATGATAAATGTCTGTACTTCACAATACATTTAGGAGAAAATGGTAAATGGTTTGTAAAATGTGCATCAACATTGGATGTGTGTGCTGTTGTGATCACATAACATGCAATGTCAATAAAAGCATGGCACACATACCTTTTTTTGTTTGTTTAATGACACCACTAGAGTACAATGATTTATTAATCATTGGCTATTGAATGTCAAACATTTGGTAATTTTTACATATAGTCTTAGACAGGAAACCTGCTATGTTTTTCATTAGTAGCAGGGGATCTTTTACATGCACCATCCCAACATTCTTGAACATGCACGTGTCATTTGCATGTTAACTGTTATGTCACTTTTAATCAACAAATACCCCCACTGGTATGAATACATCTTACAGCATATTGGCAAACAACGTAAATAACAAACTAATAATTCAAATTTACTGACAATCCAGAGTTGCAAACAAAATTGCCACAAATTTTTCCACGGCAAATAATAATTTGCAGTAGACATTTTAATAATTGCAGGGGTTGCCACCCACAGACAGGATAGTACATACCACAGCCACTGATATACCAGTCATGGTGCACAGGCTGTCCAGAAAGAGAAATAGTTCAATGGGCCCACCAACGAGGATTGATACTAGACCGACAGTGCATCTGACAAACGCTTTACCACTGGGCTACATCCCATATGGCACACATACATCAAGGGGAAAGAAGTGGATGATAAAATAAATAAATGTAAATACATGTATTTTAAACATGCTTCACAAGATGATGGCTGGCTGGATCACTCAAACATTTTAAGAGCATATACCACCAAATCAAATCCCATAGATGACAATAGTAACATATGTGGCTAAAACACCTACCTGCAGCATATCAATCAACATATACACCATGGATATAAATACTACCACCCCTCACCCTTAAAGTAAGTCAGAAAACATTGGGGTTAAGCTGCTCATTTCAGACATAACAGGTACCTTCTTTGACTACCCTAGTTCCTCACAAGAATTGTCATGCTATTTTTAGTAAGACACCATATGTTTCAAGCACAATGATAGTTGGTACACTGACACCAGTTCAAATTAAATTACATGAATTTACCGGCCACATGAACCAATATTTTATTACAACAAACACTGTCACATTTATCACCAATGGCAGGACTTGTGGCATTAACTGCTCTATCAAAAGTTAGGTACACCTCGAAGTTTGACCCCGTTGGATGTTATTTGGTTTAGTACTATCTAAAACTAAAACTATTTCGAGTCTAATCTAACACGGTATATGGTTAATTCAATATTTGGTTGAGAGAGAAGAAATCCAGTCACCACATAGGTTATTCTTACTCAGTATCAGTAAAGGATCTTTTATACATATGCTCCCATTGACAAGACAGCACATACCACAACCTTTGAAATACAGTTATGGGGCAATGGTTACTGAATCAGTGGTGATACAGTAGATAATACCTACTTAGGAGAACTTACCATTTTTAAATGAATGAAATTTGACAAAGATACACAAAAAGAACAATTTACTTAGTGAACCTCAGTTACACATATCCTTGACCTGTGACCTATGACCTTTGGTAAGGTAATTTTTCAAACAAGCAGTAACTAATCATAACAACAGTATAAGGTTCCCAATAAAATGATGTTTGTTCATACATGACCTGAGCCAGAAAACCCCCCACAAATCAGCTTAGTTAACCATAAACTCCTAATGAGATATTCCGTTCAATAAGGCATTTGAACCAAATCAACAAGATTACGCGACTCCACAATAATGGAAAAACATAATTATAGCAAGCTGCTTTCTCAGGAAACACTGATCTGGCCTGCTTAAATACAAAACACTGTACGTTGTAGGATTAGGCAAGATTACGCTCACTAGCCTTTCCAATTCCCCGACATTAAACTGCAATACTCTAACCTTCTGTTAAATTAATAACATAAACACAGGAAGACTTATTTAAAGAGCATTTAAAGCCATTCTTCATTAAATATGTACTTCGTTGAACATATTTTAGAATACATTTATCAAAGCTGATTAAAGATGTATTATCATGGCTGGAAGTGACATATTTTGCCATTTTTACACTTATTTATGACAAATAACTACAAATTAATTGATCTCACGTTTAATTTTAGCATAATTAACTCAATATTATTGAAATTGGGGTCATTCAGCATAAACAGTATCTTCATTCAAGGCTTCCTTGTAAAAACAGAAAGTAAACAGAAAAATCTATGTGACTTATAACTGAAAACCATCATTACACCAGAGACAGAAAGTAAACAGAAAAATCTATGTGACTTATAACTGAAAACCATCATTACACCAGAGACAGAAAGTAAACAGAAAAATCTATGTGACTTATAACTGAAAACCATCATTACGCCAGAGACAGAAAGTAAACAGAAAAATCTATGTGACTTATAACTGAAAACCATCATTACGCCAGAGACAGAAAGTAAACAGAAAAATCTATGTGACTTATAACTGAAAACCATCATTACGCCAGAGACAGAAAGTAAACAGAAAAATCTATGTGACTTATAACTGAAAACCATCATTACGCCAGAGACAGAAAGTAAACAGAAAAATCTATGTGACTTATAACTGAAAACCATCATTACGAGACAGAAAGTAAACAGAAAAATCTATGTGACTTATAACTGAAAACCATCATTACGCCAGAGACAGAAAGTAAACAAAAAAATCTATGTGACTTATAACTGAAAACCATCATTACGCCAGAGACAGAAAGTAAACAGAAAAATCTATGTGACTTATAACTGAAAACCATCATTACGCCAGAGGCAGAAAGTAAACAGAAAAATCTATGTGACTTATAACTGAAAACCATCATTACGCCAGAGACAGAAAGTAAACAGAAAAATCTATGTGACTTATAACTGAAAACCATCATTACGCCAGAGACAGAAAGTAAACAGAAAAATCTATGTGACTTATAACTGAAAACCATCATTACGCCAGAGACAGAAAGTAAACAGAAAAATCTATGTGACTTATAACTGAAAACCATCATTACGCCAGAGACAGAAAGTAAACAGAAAATCTATGTGACTTATAACTGAAAACCATCATTACGCCAGAGACAGAAAGTAAACAGAAAAATCTATGTGACTTATAACTGAAAACCATCATTACTCCAGAGACAGAAAGTAAACAGAAAAATCTATGTGACTTATAACTGAAAACCATCATTACGCCAGAGACAGAAAGTAAACAGAAAAATCTATGTGACTTATAACTGAAAACCATCATTACTACAGAGACAGAAAGTAAACAGAAAAATCTATGTGACTTATAACTGAAAACCATCATTACGCCAGAGACAGAAAGTAAACAAAAAAATCTATGTGACTTATAACTGAAAACCATCATTACGCCAGAGACAGAAAGTAAACAGAAAAATCTATGTGACTTATAACTGAAAACCATCATTACGCCAGAGGCAGAAAGTAAACAGAAAAATCTATGTGACTTATAACTGAAAACCATCATTACGCCAGAGACAGAAAGTAAACAGAAAAATCTATGTGACTTATAACTGAAAACCATCATTACGCCAGAGACAGAAAGTAAACAGAAAAATCTATGTGACTTATAACTGAAAACCATCATTACGCCAGAGACAGAAAGTAAACAGAAAAATCTATGTGACTTATAACTGAAAACCATCATTACGCCAGAGACAGAAAGTAAACAGAAAAATCTATGTGACTTATAACTGAAAACCATCATTACGCCAGAGACAGAAAGTAAACAGAAAAATCTATGTGACTTATAACTGAAAACCATCATTACTCCAGAGACAGAAAGTAAACAGAAAAATCTATGTGACTTATAACTGAAAACCATCATTACGCCAGAGACAGAAAGTAAACAGAAAAATCTATGTGACTTATAACTGAAAACCATCATTACGCCAGAGACAGAAAGTAAACAGAAAAATCTATGTGACTTATAACTGAAAACCATCATTACGCCAGAGACAGAAAGTAAACAGAAAAATCTATGTGACTTATAACTGAAAACCATCATTACGCCAGAGACAGAAAGTAAACAGAAAAATCTATGTGACTTATAACTGAAAACCATCATTACACCAGAGACAGAAAGTAAACAGAAAAATCTATGTGACTTATAACTGAAAACCATCATTACACCAGAGACAGAAAGTAAACAGAAAAATCTATGTGACTTATAACTGAAAACCATCATTACGCCAGAGACAGAAAGTAAACAGAAAAATCTATGTGACTTATAACTGAAAACCATCATTACGCCAGAGACAGAAAGTAAACAGAAAAATCTATGTGACTTATAACTGAAAACCATCATTACGCCAGAGACAGAAAGTAAACAGAAAAATCTATGTGACTTATAACTGAAAACCATCATTACGCCAGAGACAGAAAGTAAACAAAAAAATCTATGTGACTTATAACTGAAAACCATCATTACGCCAGAGACAGAAAGTAAACAGAAAAATCTATGTGACTTATAACTGAAAACCATCATTACGCCAGAGACAGAAAGTAAACACAAAAATCTATGTGACTTATAACTGAAAACCATCATTACGCCAGAGACAGAAAGTAAACAAAAAAATCTATGTGACTTATAACTGAAAACCATCATTACGCCAGAGGCAGAAAGTAAACAGAAAAATCTATGTGACTTATAACTGAAAACCATCATTACGCCAGAGGCAGAAAGTAAACAGAAAAATCTATGTGACTTATAACTGAAAACCATCATTACGCCAGAGACAGAAAGTAAACAGAAAAATCTATGTGACTTATAACTGAAAACCATCATTACGCCAGAGACAGAAAGTAAACAGAAAAATCTGTGTGACTTATAGCTGAAAACCACCATTATGCCAGGGTTGGGATCTGGCTCAGTCGGTAGAGTGCTCGCCTGAGGTGCTTAGGTTGTAGGATCAAATCACCTCAGTGGATTCATCTTCTGATAGGATTTGTTTTCTGTCCCAATCAGTGCCCAACAAAAGGTATATCAAAAGCCATGGTATGTACTGTCCAGTCTGTGGGAAAGTGCATATAAAAGATCCCCTGCTGCAATGGGAAAATGTAGTGATTTCCTTTGAAGGAAATGTTTTATTTAACAGTTATATGGCATCAGACATATGGTAAAGGACGACACAAATATTGAGAGAGAAAATCTGCTGTCGCCACTTCATGGACTACCCTTTTCGATTACCAGCAAGGGATCTTGTATATACACTTTCCCACAGACAGGAGTGTACATACCACAGCCTTTGCTACACCAGAAAAATAGCCCACCTACAGGAATTGATCCTAGATCGATCGCTCATCAGGCTGGCGCTGTACTACTGAGCTACATCCCGCCCCCATGATTTCCTTTGATGACTGTTTATTAGAATTACCAAATGTAGGACATCCAACACAGTGATTACCAAATGTAGGACATCCAACAGACAGTGATTACCAAATGTAGGACATCCAACAGACAGTGATTACCAAATGTAGGACATCCAACAGACAGTGATTACCAAATGTAGGACATCCAACAGACAGTGATTACCAAATGTAGGACATCCAACAGACAGTGATTACCAAATGTAGGACATCCAACACAGTGATTACCAAATGTAGGACATCCAACACAGTGATTACCAAATGTAGGACATCCAACAGACAGTGATTACCAAATGTAGGACATCCAACACAGTGATTACCAAATGTAGGACATCCAACAGACAGTGATTACCAAATGTAGGACATCCAACAGACAGTGATTACCAAATGTAGGACATCCAACACAGTAATTACCAAATGTAGGACATCCAACAGACAGTGATTACCAAATGTAGGACATCCAACAGACAGTGATTACCAAATGTAGGACATCCAACACAGTGATTACCAAATGTAGGACATCCAACAGACAGTGATTACCAAATGTAGGACATCCAACAGACAGTGATTACCAAATGTAGGACATCCAACAGACAGTGATTACCAAATGTAGGACATCCAACAGACAGTGATTACCAAATGTAGGACATCCAACAGACAGTGATTACCAAATGTAGGACATCCAAAACAGACAGTGATTTCCAAATGTAGGACATCCAACAGACAGTGATTACCAAATGTAGGACATCCAACAGACAGTGATTACCAAATGTAGGACATCCAACAGACAGTGATTACCAAATGTAGGACATCCAACACAGTGATTACCAAATGTAGGACATCCAACACAGTGATTACCAAATGTAGGACATCCAACAGACAGTGATTACCAAATGTAGGACATCCAACACAGTGATTACCAAATGTAGGACATCCAACAGACAGTGATTACCAAATGTAGGACATCCAACAGACAGTGATTACCAAATGTAGGACATCCAACACAGTAATTACCAAATGTAGGACATCCAACAGACAGTGATTACCAAATGTAGGACATCCAACAGACAGTGATTACCAAATGTAGGACATCCAACACAGTGATTACCAAATGTAGGACATCCAACAGACAGTGATTACCAAATGTAGGACATCCAACACAGTGATTACCAAATGTAGGACATCCAACAGACAGTGATTACCAAATGTAGGACATCCAACAGACAGTGATTACCAAATGTAGGACATCCAACAGACAGTGATTACCAAATGTAGGACATCCAACAGACAGTGATTACCAAATATAGGACATCCAACAGACAGTGATTACCAAATGTAGGACATCCAACAGACAGTGATTACCAAATGTAGGACATCCAACAGACAGTGATTACCAAATGTAGGACATCCAACAGACAGTGATTACCAAATGTAGGACATCCAACAGACAGTGATTACCAAATGTAGGACATCCAACAGACAGTGATTACCAAATGTAGGACATCCAACAGACAGTGATTACCAAATGTGCTCTAGATGTGTTGTTAAACAAACCAACTTTTAACTTTTAACAATTATGCAACATTTACAGCTTGTTTTGTTTTATTTAACAAAACCACTGGAGCACATTGATTCATTAATCATCGGCTATTGGATGTCAAACATTTGGTAATGTTGACATATAGTCTTAGAGAGAAAACCTGCTATATTTTTCCATTAGTAGCAACATATCTTTTATATCCACCATCCCACAGACAGGATAGCACATACCACAGCCTTTGATATACCAGTCATAGTGCACTGGCTGGAATGAGAAATTGCCCAATGGGCCTATCGACAGGGATCGATCCCAAACCGACTGTGCATCAAGCAAGCACTTTACCACTGGGCTACGTCCCTCCCCACAACAGTTCTAGAATCCTTGGAGTATAACAATTTGCCTGCCCACTACTAACCTCAATACATCGACAATTAACAGGCAAGAAACATTTGAAAATGATCCAGACTGTTACTGTACTGAGTTTAAGTGTAATTAATTGCGGTTTCATTTCATTATGTTGTACTAACAATCAAATTGGCCGCCATGTGGACAACTAGGCAAGGCAGAAATAGGTCACTGTATAGTGGTTCTGTTGGAGATCTCAATCAAACCTATAGTACACACAACCAGGCAAGGCAGAAATAGGTCACTGTATAGTGGTTCTGTTGGAGATCTCAATCAAACCTATAGTACACACAACCTGGCAAGGCAGAAATAGGTCACTGTATAGTGGTTCTGTTGGAGATCTCAATCAAACCTATAGTACACACAACCAGGCAAGGCAGAAATAGGTCACTGTATAGTGGTTCTGTTGGAGATCTCAATCAAACCTATAGTACACACAACCTGGCAAGGCAGAAATAGGTCACTGTATAGTGGTTCTGTTGGAGATCTCAATCAAACCTATAGTACACACAACCTGGCAAGGCAGAAATAGGTCACTGTATAGTGGTTCTGTTGGAGATCTCAATCAAACCTATAGTACACACAACCTGGCAAGGCAGAAATAGGTCACTGTATAGTGGTTCTGTTGGAGATCTCAATCAAACCTATAGTACACACAACCTGGCAAGGCAGAAATAGGTCACTGTATAGTGGTTCTGTTGGAGATCTCAATCAAACCTATAGTACACACAACCAGGCAAGGCAGAAATAGGTCACTGTATAGTGGTTCTGTTGGAGATCTCAATCAAACCTATAGTACACACAACCAGGCAAGGCAGAAATAGGTCACTGTATAGTGGTTCTGTTGGAGATCTCAATCAAACCTATAGTACACACAACCTGGCAAGGCAGAAATAGGTCACTGTATAGTGGTTCTGTTGGAGATCTCAATCAAACCTAAATACACACAACCATGCAAGGCAGAAATAGGTCACTGTATAGTGGTTCTGTTGGAGATCTCAATCAAACCTATAGTACACACAACCTGGCAAGGCAGAAATAGGTCACTGTATAGTGGTTCTGTTGGAGATCTAAATCAAACCTATAGTACACACAACCTGGCAAGGCAGAAATAGGTCACTGTATAGTGGTTCTGTTGGAGATCTCAATCAAACCTATAGTACACACAACCTGGCTGATCTCCTGAGTGTGTACAAAAACATAGATGTTTATTCACCACGTCGTAGACATAGTTTGTTTTTTGTTTAACGACACCACTATAGCACATTGATTTATCAATCATTGGCTATTGGATGTCAAACATTTGATCATTTTGATGTATAGTCTTAGAGAGGAAACCCACTACATTTTTCCATTAGCTGCAAGGGGTCTTTTATATGCACCATCCCACAGACAGGATAACACATACCACAGCCTTTGATAGTCGTGGTGCAATGGCTGGAACGAGAAATAGCCCAATGGGCCGTCGATGGGGATCGATCTCAGACTGACCACACATCAAGTGAGCGCTTTATCACTGGGCTACATCCTGTCTCTTGTAGACGTAGAGATTATTATACAAGTGTGTGTCATAATTTCTTTATTATCTATATTATCCATATTATTTTTATGAATAACAAGTTAGGACCATGTCAAAATGTTACAAATGCAACTAGATGGAGAAGACGAAACAACATCATTTTCCAAAATGATGTCATTTTGGCAAGCATTTACACAGAGCTAACACTGGGAAAGCCACATTAAGTTATGACATCACTTCCTAAAATTATGTCATTCGTTGTTGTGCACATGAAATCATTATCACACATGTGTGTCATGGTTATATTTCTCTAAATATCTTGAACTATGTGGATATATAATAAAGTTGGTTATACTGTCTGTGTGGGCTCTGGGGTGACATCTAACATCTGCCGTCTTGTGGACAGAGATTTCCATGTCAAGCATCAGCAATACAAATTAGTCTCACTGTTCTATTTTCAGATGTTAGGTTAGCTACCATGATCTTTTAAAGCTTTCGAGTTGTCATTCAGATTTATGTGTGAAAATAAAGTAAAATGAATCAGAGTATTATTGATGTAAAACTGTTTGGTTAGCGACCAGGATGTTTTTAAACCTTGCAGTAGTTGTTAGGATCAAAAGAAAGAATAACATAATTTTCTGTTTCTTTCAAATAAAACAGCCAGCCATTAAAACAATTAAATAAAGCAGCTCGACATATTAACAAAACACAGACATTAAATTACCAAATAAAACAGTTTATGTTTTTTTTATAAATATAAAGCAGACACAAATACACAAAAAATGTAATAACATCATTTTCTTTTCTTTTAAATCAAGCATCTAGGGATTTAAAATAAATAAATAATAAAACAGACATATTAAAAAAGATATCAAAATACAAAATGAAACATTTTTTTTTTTTTTTTAAATACATAAAGCAGACATGTTAAAAAATATATAAAATCAGATATATATTTTTTATATAATATAAAACAACATATTTGAAGAAAAATAAAGTAGATATATTGTAAAGGATAAAGCAGATTTCTGTATGTGTGTCTCAAGAACGTTCTGTACATCATACAAGATGAAATGATTTGATTATCAAGGCACTAAGTGACTGTCTATGTTTTTGAAAGGTTTAGATTCTAATAATGCCCTGAATGAATACTCCACTGTTTGCTTTCACTACAGAGTTGTTAACGCAGAGTTCTGCTGTTTTAACTGATAAGACCATGAATCAGAAAACCAAACAGAATTTTGAGATAAACTGAAATTTAACTGTTATAAATAAAAACAGTTTTCTTACTTTTTCACAGTTATTGCTGTTCATCTTATGCTTAATAAAAGTTGAAGTTAGTTTTATTTAATAACACCACTAAGGCACACTGATTTATTATAAAATGGCTATTGAAATGTCTAAAATTTGGTAATTTTAAAAAGTTTTAGAGGAAACTTGCTACATATTTTCATTTGCAGCAAGAAATCTTTTATATTCCTTTTCCTACAGGCCTTTAATAAACCAGTCTTTGAGCACTGGCTGGGATGAAAAACCCCAATCAGACAAGGGTCCAATGACGTAAGCACCTCAGGTGGGTGTTCCACCAACTCAGCTATATCTCACATGTCTATACATGATCACCACTAAAAGGAAAAAACTGACCCAATAACATATGTATCATCACTGTTTTGGTTTCAGTGCTTCTTGATTCTCACAGGACTTTGTCTTTATAGAAAGATTCCATCCCAACCAAGTTACTGGTATATGAAAGACCATGGAATGTGGTGTCCTGCCTTTGAGAAGTGCATTTATAAAAGATTCCTTGGCTCTGACAGAAAAATGTAGAAGATTTCCTCAAAGATTACATGTCAGAATCACCAAATGTTTGATATCCTTTAGGCAATAATTAATAAATAATCATAATATCAGCATACAGATATGTCTAATGTTTGATATCCTTTAGGCAATAATTAATAAATAATCATAACCTCAGCATACAGATATGTCTAAATGTAGACAAAAAACAAAATTTGAACCATACGATGATCATATCTATATATGTTTATGTTTAAGATTTAAGAATGCTGACATGGCTATTCATGGAATCATTTTGCTTGTTTTACACAACCTTTTTGAAACATGTTATAAGTGGCAGTCCTCCTGCTGGTGGAGCAGTGAGGATGTTCCATTATGAAGCACTATGTGGTCACTGCACTCTGTCTGGAGTTGAGGTTGGACTGTGATACAAACCCAGTACTATCAACATTCAAACTGGTGGTCAAAGCACAGACCATAGAAGACCATAGACCATAGAAGACCATAGACCATAGAAGATCATAGACCATAGAAGATCACAGACCATAGAAGATCACAGACCATAGAAGATCAGAGACCATAGAAGATCATAGACCATAGAAGATCACAGACCATAGAAGATCACAGACCATAGAAGATCAGAGACCATAGAAGATCACAGACCATAGAAGATCACAGACCATAAAAGATCACAGACCATAGAAGATCATAGACCATAGAAGATCACAGACCATAGAAGATCACAGACCATAGAAGATCACAGACCATAGAAGATCACAGACCATAGAAGATCACAGACCATAGAAGATCACAGACCATAGAAGATCAGAGACCATAGAAGATCACAGACTATAGAAGATCACAGACCATAGAAGATCACAGACCATAGAAGATCAGAGACCATAGAAGATCACAGACCATAGAAGATCACAGACCACAGACCATAGAAGATCACAGACCATAGAAGATCACAGACCATAGAAGATCATAGACCATAGAAGATCACAGACCATAGAAGATCACAGACCATAGAAGATCAGAGACCATAGAAGATCACAGACCATAGAAGATCACAGACCATAGAAGATCACAGACCATAGAAGATCACAGACCATAGAAGATCACAGACCATAGAAGATCACAGACCATCGAAGATCAGAGACCATAGAAGATCACAGACTATAGAAGATCACAGACCATAGAAGATCACAGACCATAGAAGATCAGAGACCATAGAAGATCACAGACCATAGAAGATCACAGACCACAGACCATAGAAGATCACAGACCATAGAAGATCACAGACCATAGAAGATCATAGACCATAGAAGATCACAGACCATAGAAGATCACAGACCATAGAAGATCACAGACCATAGAAGATCACAGACCATAGAAGATCACAGACCATAGAAGATCACAGACCATAGAAGATCACAGACCATAGAAGATCACAGACCATAGAAGATCACAGACCATAGAAGATCACAGACCATAGAAGATCACAGACCATAGAAGATCACAGACCATAGAAGATCACAGACCATAGAAGATCACAGACCATCGAAGATCACAGACCATAGAAGATCACAGACCATAGAAGATCACAGACCATAGAAGATCACAGACCATAGAAGATCACAGACCATAGAAGATTATAGACCATAGAAGATCACAGACCATAGAAGATCACAGACCATAGAAGATCACAGACCATAGAAGATCACAGACCATAGAAGATCACAGACCATCGAAGATCACAGACCATAGAAGATCACAGACCATAGAAGATCACAGACCATCGAAGATCACAGACCATAGAAGATCACAGACCATAGAAGATTATAGACCATAGAAGATCACAGACCATAGAAGATCACAGACCATAGAAGATCACAGACCATAGAAGATCACAGACCATAGAAGATCATAGACCATAGAAGATCAGAGACCATAGAAGATCAGAGACCATAGAAGATCACAGACCATAGAAGATCACAGACCATAGAAGATTATAGACCATAGAAGATCACAGACCATAGAAGATCACAGACCATCGAAGATTATAGACCATAGAAGATCACAGACCATAGAAGATCACAGACCATAGAAGATGGCTAAAGCTAGGCATGTATCTGTTATAAGAGGAGCGGGACATAGCCCAGTGGTATAGCGTTCGCTCAATGTGCGGTCAGTATAGGATCAATCCCCATTGGTGGAACCATGGGGCTATTTCTCATTCCACGACTGGTATATCAAAGGCTGTGGTATGTGCTATCCTGTCTGTGGGATGGTGCATATAAAAGATCCGTTGCTACTAATCAGAGTAGCCCATGAAGTGGCAACAGCAGGTTTCCTCTCTCAATATCTGTGTGGTCCATAACCATATGTCTGACTCCATATAACCATACATAAAATGTATTGAGTGTGTCATTAAATAAAACAAGTCTTTCTTTCTGTATCTGTTATAAATGTATGTACTGGTGTACACGTACGTACGTACGTACATGTATATACATTGTACCAAGACAAACTTTCAATGAAAACTTTCAAGGTAACCCATCTTGTTTTGCAGGCAGTCAACAAATGTGTTGATTAGCTTGTCACAAAGTTTCTGATGATGACATGGAGCAGTGTCATGTAGACAGAATCTGTGAACAACACTGGATGCCAGTCAGATAATATCCGGCACCACAGAGTAGCTTCCTGACACTTGAGTAATCAAACTTTCCAGTGACAGGGTCAGAGTAATGAGCGATAACCAGAGGGTATCTGAGATAGGACAAGCTGTGTGGTAGCACTAAACCAAATAATTTCTGGCTGGGTCAAAGTTAGAGGTGCACCAAACTTTTGATAGTAATGTGATTGGTTATAAATGTGAATGTGTTGGTTGTAAAACAAATTAGTTTCATCTGGGCTAAAAACGTATACAATTGTATTTCCTCTAGTATCACTGTGTCAAGTAGCCTAGTAACATGTATGGGGTACCTGTAAAACAAAGTACTCAAATTTTGTGCAAAGTAGGAGTGTTGTAAAAACATCTGGTTATACCGAAAATGAGCCATGAAATGTATCATTTTCTTCAGTTAATTCTTTGAGGTAGGGGTTGTAGTACTGATATCTATGGGTCATAGTTTGGTTTATATATTGCATATAGTGGTTTTAAACACAAACATTGACATGGTCTCCTATGGGATTTTAATTGGTATAGTCATACCTGTATATGTAGCGGTGGTTGTATGGGGAGGCATATTTGCTTACTGGTAGAATACTACCAAAGGTGCAACAAGGTGTAGAGTGCTCTCAATCTGTGAATACCAAGGAATTGAATGACCCACCAACCATCAACTTATTCAATTGTCACAGACAGTTGCATCCATAAATGTTCATCTGACTACATGTTTAAACAAAGAAACTAAAAAATTAATAACTTTCCGTTTTTTGTGTCAAATTATATGTTGTAAGTCAGCAGTGATAAATGTGCTGAGTGCTGTCAAACAAACATTCCTTCCTTTTTCTCTTCCAGACTGTTTTAGCCCAATTCATGCTCTCAATTAACACAATCAAAGAGCTAGCACCTACTTAAATTTGTATAATTAAATTATATCCAACAAGGTTCTCTAAACAAAATGTCTTACTATGAGAAGCATTAAAAAAGTCCATAAATCCATAATAAATTAAGTCTAGACATTCATCCCCATACAGGCCTGACCTGACAGTTTATTGGCTCTCCCAGTTTTATTGTTTGTCCTTTAAACATCTATGATGTTCATTTTGTGGTATTTTTAACGTCTTGAAAATTTTAAATTTAATTTTAGCCCCTGAGCTCAGATTGAAAAAAAGATTTGCAAAAAATCTAGCATTTATTTTGTTATGGCCTAACCTATACAACCACAGAATCAAGAGAAGGAACCGAAACTCAATGTAGATCTGATAAAATAACACATTATTACAATGTTGCAGTTCGATTGTTTGGTTTTTATCACATTTAATGACAGTACCCTATCATTTGTCTCAATTATGGATGTTATTAGGTTGAAAGTAGTTATCATATACATGTAACTTCATTTGCAAGATATAATTTTCAAGCAAAAGAGAGATATAAAAAAGAATGGGTTACAGAATTTAAACAGCTACATGTATCACCACTGGTTTTAAGCATGGCTAAAGTTTTCTAAGTGATGGGTCCCTTATGTGTTGAATGTTGATGAAAGATGGCATGAAATCCAAGAATGATTTATATTTCAAATCATTATGCAAGATTGGTTTTGTCATTTTTATCTAATAAAAAGGGGAAAAAGGAAAAGAAAAAAGGAAAGCAAGCAACAGAAGCACCCTGACTTACTCCTATAAAAATTCAAAATATTTTCTTCTACATGAGATAAGGTTGTGAATCAGGGATTCTGGAGCATTTTGATGAGTCATTACCTTCTGAAAGGCACTACAGTACATGGTGTTTATTATACAACACATTCTTAAAGACCATGACAAGCAGCAAGAGGTCTGGTGCTCCTGCATCACAAAGCATCATCTCATAAAGATAAGGCACTACAGTACATGGTGTTTATTATACAACACATTCTTAAAGACCATGACAAGCAGCAAGAGGTCTGGTGCTCCTGCATCACAAAGCATCATCTCATAAAGATAAGGAAAGGAAAAGAAATGTTTTATTTAACGATGCACTCAACACATTTTATTTATGATTATATGGCATCACACATATGGTTATGAACCACACAGATATTGAGATAGAAAACCCACTGTCGCCATTCACATGGGCTGCTCTTTTCGATTAGCAGCAAAGGATTTTTTATATGCACCATCCGGCAGACAGGATAGTGCACACCACAGCCTTTGTTACAACAGTTGTGGAGCACTGGCTGGAATGAGCATAAAGATAAAGTTTTTCTTTCTACTTTTTTCCAGTAACTAAATTAAAGGTAGCTACATATTGCTTCTCCGATCTTATTCACTTGATTTCATATCTTCAGACTTTTATATATTTCTTAAAACTGAAAGCCTAGTTTCAAGGAATAAAATTTGGTTTTAACAATGCCATCACAGATGCTTTTGAATACTTTTTGGATTAAAAGATAAAACATAATATTATGAAAGGATAGCAAAATTTTAGCAACACTAGATAAAATGTTGTGAGATACAAGATGATGGCATTGAAAAATACTGTTGAAAGATTTCATTTGGTTCAGCTGAAATTAGGTCACACTATGGAGTTTTTGTGTGCTCTGTGGTTGACTTTTATGAAAACAGTCTTGGGAGTGAAAGTTCTGTTAATGACAAAACATTTGTCCTGGAGAGTGGCAGTCCTCTTATAGTCAAAACATGTGATAGTGATTCATGAGAGCAGTGATAACTTTATCAAACATCCTCTGTCTTGTGCAGATGTGTGAACCAGTGGTGTGAGCTTGAATGTGTAATCGTTACATTCAGATAGTTAAAACAAAATGTACAATGCATGTGTGTAATAGTTATATTGTTAATTAGCACCACTGAAAACAATTCTGAGTAACTCCTACAAAGCCCATAAAATTAACCACCCATACCCTACCCCTGGTAACCTAACCAGGGAAAGTACCATCCAGGATGAAAAAGACCATCAAAATATAACATAAACTTACAATTTTTTCACACCTATGATTACAAAGTTCATTTTAATTATCTAATCATTGATACTATGCCATAATGTTCAAAGATGCAGATAGAGAAACTTTCTAAACTGTAGTCAGCACAAATGAACATGAACACATTATTTCTGCTTCATCAGCAATTTTTATCGCCATGTCTGTGCTCTTGACAAGTTCACATTTTCTTCTGTATAGCCTAAGTGCTGCTTTATTTGACAACATTATTAATGCATTAAGCATGTCTAGCCAGCAGCAGACTTAAGAGGATATAGACAATAGGTATTGTTACCACTTTTGTCATTGACACATGTTTCTATAATAAGTACCGACAAACTGTCATTGAATATGTATGGCGATGATGATGTAAAGTGTGTTAATATTTATGTATATACTATTACAGTTAAAATGTGTTGGTATAAATTATTTTAATGTTTATATATGTACAACCAAATTTTACAAATAGACATAAATTATTTTAATGTTGATGTAAATTATTTTAATATATAGGTATGTACAATTAACTAAAGTTCAAGTGTTGATGTAAACTATTTTGATGTTTTACTAAATGTTGATATAAATTATTTCAATATTTATGTATGTACAATTAACTAAAGTTCAAGTATTGACATAAATTATTATAATGTTTATATAATTAAGTAAAACTAAAGTTCAACCATGCAGTACTTGGCATTCAATCAACTTGGCTGCCTGGGCTGCCAACAAGGAACAGAGACAGATGTTGATGGGTTAGTAGGAGAAGAAACTCTGGTGCAAGTCAAACACTGTGCCCAGAACAGACATGCATGAACCTTACTTGGAGAAGCTCCATTCATCCATCCATCAAATCAACCACTGAATCATCCATCCAATCAACAATCCACCCAACAATTCATCCATCCATCCATCCATCCATCCATCCATCTGTCCATCCGTCCATCCATGCCATCCATTCATCCATTCACTGATAATTTCAACTCTTGGTTTAGAGAAGGAACATATGAACTACTACTACAAAGTATATGAGTTTTCACACAGATAGGACAGTACATATCATGGCATTTGATATATTGAAAAATTAGGTGGGACACAAAGAATTACAATGGGTCTACCAAGGGACTGATCACTAGACCTGCAACATCTCCAATGAGCATAGACCTGCAACACCTTCAATGAGCATAGACCTGCAACACCTCCAAGAGCATAGACCTGCAACACTTCCAATGAGCATAGACCTGCAACACCTCCAATGAGCATAGACCTGCAACACCTCCAATGAGCATAGACCTGCAGCACCTCCAATGAGCATAAACCTGCAGCACCTCCAATGAGCATAGACCTGCAACACCTCCAATGAGCATAGACCTGCAAAACCTCCAATGAGCATAGACCTGCAGCACCTCCAATGAGCATAGACCTGCAAAACCTCCAATGAGCATAGACCTGTTGCACCTCCATTGAGCATAGACCTGCAACACCTCCAATGAGCATAGACCTGCAGCACCTCCAATGAGCATAGACCTGCAACACCTCCAATGAGCATAAACCTGCAACACCTCCAATGAGCATAGACCTGCAACACCTCCAATGAGCATAGACCTGCAAAACCTCCAATGAGCATAAACCTGCAGCACCTCCAATGAGCATAGACCTGCAACACCTCCAATGAGCATAGACCTGCAACACCTCCAATGAGCATAGACCTGCAACACCTTCAATGAGCATAGACCTGCAAAACCTCCAATGAGCATAAACCTGCAGCACCTCAAATGAGCATATGTTACAAGTCATGGATCACTGTTGGAGATGAGGACAAATGTGCACAATGAGGTAAGAGACCCTATGAGCCATCACACATCAGGCAAGTACTCTTTGATCCACGAGGAAGAAATCTGCAACATCCTGAATATCAAGCAGATGCTGGGTTCAGTTGTGCCAAGGTCACACAGCTTAGCAAGGATAATCCTCAAGAAGACTTCAAATAAATGTATTAATGTACTCATGTGAAGACCACAGTAGTGCAGATAGATTAACAATACTGACTCTATCCTAGCTGTGGAGATAAGAACAAAGAACTCTGCCAGTCTTACAAGAGGATCAGACCTTTCATCCAGAACAGGATAAAGATAATACTCCATGTCATTAACATGTTATTAGTTTTATCTTACAATCCACAAGACGAGTTGTAAAATTATCTTTACTTCTGACTTTTTAACAATCTGTTTGGTTTGATTTTGTCTCTTTTTTTGTATATTAGTACATAAGATTCAAAATGAATGTTTTGTAATATGCTTTATTTGTACATTTTTAATGTTTTTCATGACCACGATGTTTGGAAAAGTTGGATCTTGGGCCAGGGATACCCAACAGAAGTAATAAAGTATTTTAATATTCCTCTATGCACAGATGAGACAAGACAATTAAAGATCTTACTGGTATACACTGGTCAGGCAAATCTTTATGGAATACTATATAGTAAGTAGAAATCCCTCTGGTTCCACATAAATATTTAAATAAATGAATATTTACCAGTATTGGCACTTGGTATATATCCATCATGTGGGAGAACATGGTGCACAATGGCTTGGTGCAGGGTACGTGATGACCTGGACATAATGAATAATTGATGGTGTCCTGCATGTGTATGCAATTAAGAACGGCAGTCATTAAGTAATGTTCAAGATTCTACAATTCTCCTGACATCACAGGCTGCACCTGAACACCAGACTTATGAAATGTTAAGTCATCAACCTGCACTGGCTCATTCTCCATTCACTCACACAAAACACATGAATAAACAGACAATGTTCTTCCGATGATGTAAAGTTCGTCTGTGACATTTGATAGCTGATAGTGTTAAGTGCGCGTGTTTGATTAGGTGGAGCCATGTTTTACAAGTGCACTGTCATCTAATATGCATTTTTGTAAAACACAATTTTTCAAACAACCTTTGTAAGTGATTTCATTCATTCATTCATTCATTCATTCATTCATTCATTCATTCATTCATTCATTCATTCATTCATTTCAACTCATTTCCATACTTATATCCAATTTAGGTTCAAGCATGCTGTCCTGGGCATACACATCAGCTATCTGGGCTGTCTGTCCAGGACAGAGGGTTAACGGTTAGTTGTTAATGGTTAGTGAGAGAGAAGTCTATGTAGTGGTCTTACAGCTACCCACTGAGTCATTAAACTTGCTCTGGGTGGGAACCTGTACCAGGAGATGAACCCAGTACCCAATCTTATGTATGATGGCTTAACCACTAAACCACTGATGCCGGTGATAAGTCACTTTACTAATGCTTCCTTTATTCATCATGTGCATGGGAGGAAAGAAGGAAATGTTTTATTTAACAATGCACTCAACACATTATTTACAATTATACTGCATCCGACATATGGATAAGGACAACACATATATTGAGAGAGGAAACCCACTGTCACCACTTCATGGGCTACTCTTTTTTATTAGCAGCAAGAGATCTTTTATATGCACTATCCCACACAGGATAGCACATACCACAGCCTTTGATATACCAGTCATAGTGCACTGGCCGGAATGAGAAATAGCCCAATGGGCTCACCAACAGGGATTGATCCTAGACCGATTGCGCATCAAGCGAGCATTTGACCACTGGGCGACATCTGGCCCTTCATATATATGGAGTTTAGATTATTTGACCACTGGGCTACCTGGCCCTTCATATATATGGAGTTTAGATTATTTGACCACTGGGCTACGTCTGGCCCTTCATATATATGGAGTTTAGTTTATTTGACCACTGGGCTACGTCTGGCCCTTCATATATATGGAGTTTAGATTATACCACTGGGCTACGTCTGACCACTGGGCTACGTCTGGCCCTTCATATATATGGAGTTTAGTTTATTTGATGGGCTATTCTGACCCTTCATATATATGGAGTTTACCACTGGGCTACGTCTGGCCCTTCATATATATGGAGTTTAGATTATTTGACCACTGGGCTACGTCTGGCCCTTCATATATATGGAGTTTAGATTATTTGACCACTGGGCTACGTCTGGCCCTTCATATATATGGAGTTTAGATTATTTGACCACTGGGCTACGTCTGGCCCTTCATATATATGGAGTTTAGATTATTTGACCACTGGGCTACGTCTGGCCCTTCATATATATGGAGTTTAGATTATTTGACCACTGGGCTACGTCTGGCCCTTCATATATATGGAGTTTAGTTTATCTGACCACTGGGCTACGTCTGGCCCTTCATATATATGGAGTTTAGATTATCTGACCACTGGGCTACATCTGGCCCTTCATATATATGGAGTTTAGTTTATCTGACCACTGGGCTACGTCTGGCCCTTCATATATATGGAGTTTAGATTATCTGACCACTGGGCTACGTCTGGCCCTTCATATATATGGAGTTTAGATTATTGACCACTGGGCTACGTCTGGCCCTTCATATATATGGAGTTTAGATTATTTGACCACTGGGCTACGTCTGGCCCTTCATATATATGGAGTTTAGATTATTTGACCACTGGGCTACGTCTGGCCCTTCATATATATGGAGTTTAGATTATTTGACCACTGGGCTACGTCTGGCCCCTCATTGACCACTGGGCTACGTCTGGCCCTTCATATATATGGAGTTTAGATTATTTGACCACTGGGCTACGTTTGGCCCTTCATATATATGGAGTTTAGATTTATTTGACCACTGGGCTACATCTGGCCCTTCATATATATGGAGTTTAGATTATTTGTTTGATGACACCTCTGAACAGTTTTAAACCACAGTTATTTCGTGATTAACATTGTTATTTTTGTCAACAAAAAGGGAGAAAGGAACCCTGCTGCCACACAGCTAGGCTACCGATAACACAGCATGGGATATTTTACATGTACTTTCACATAAACAGGACAGTACTTATTAGTTTTTGAGACATAGGATCAAATAAAAAATGCTGATATGATAATAAGAAAATAAACCAACTTTTACATTAAACAAATCAGTTTTACTTACAGATAAACAAAAATTCTTTAATTATTTATGATACAAATAATCTGTACTGAACAGCAACTTTTGAAGAGATCGTTTCACTTTTTTGTAAATATCTAATATAGTAGAAAATCACGTGTTATAAAAGATGCTTAGCTGTTAATGGGAAAATGTAGTGGGTTTCCTCTCAGACTATATGTTAGAATTTCCAATTGTTTGGCATCCAATTAATAGCCAATGCTGGATTAATCAATGTGCTCTAGTGGTATCATTAAACAAAACAATATTTTTAGTATGTGTATATACATGTACAAATGTATATAATACCTTGCAATCACACATACCAAGATGTTTTTGTGTTTTTTGTTCCTTCCCTGGCCTCATTAAACCCTTGGTTCTGCAGTCCTTACAAGCCTTGTTAGCACACAGGTATTTTGGTTCTTACCATTTTCCTGCCTCTTCCAGTCTCAATATTTGACAGATGAGGATTTAGTGGAAATTAGGCTACTAAGGTATGTAATCCTGTCAATCACAATCTACATGGCCGTAGGGGTGAAAGGGTTAATGAGGATAATGTGTTTACCTGCCAGGCAGCTGTTGGTGAGTTGACATCTTCATTGAGCCACATAAAAAATATGGTTTTAATTAGATAGGAAGTTGGATATAGATTAATGGTGGAACACTTAATTTTGATTTAGGTTTAATCAAATATAGGCTTAAAGGTTTACTGAAGTAAAGTTAAAACCTGACACAAAATGTTTTGTCAATTGGTAGTCAAATATCAGGAGATAGATAACATTATGTATGTTTTCTTTTCCAATGAAGGTTATTGGAAAAAGAGAGACAGAGAGGAAGAGACAGAGAGATGGAGAAAAAGAGAGGGGAGGGGTGAGAGAGGGTGAGAGAGGGAGAGAGGGAGAGAGGAGGAGACAGAGAGAGAGAGGGGAGAGAGGGGGAGAGAGGGGGAGAGAGGGGAGAGAGGGGGAGAGAAAGAGAGAGAGAGAGAGAGAGAGAGAGAGAGAGAGAGAGAGAGAGAGAGAGAGAGAGAGGGGAAGAGAGAGAGAGAGAGAGAGGGGAGAAGATAGAGAGAGATAGAGAGAGAGAGAGAGAGAGAGAGAGAGAGAGAGAGAGAGAGAGAGAGAGAGAGAGAGAGAGAGAGAGAGAGAGAGAGGAAGAGGAAGCAGTAAGACTGAAATGCTAACTCTAAGTTGCTGCCGATACTGGGATATGAACCCTGTACGTCCCAGTCTTAATCCCAGTGACTTAAGCACTGTATCACTGATGAGGCTGGTAAAGTGGAGTTTAAATGTGTTACATCTATCGTTACAGGACACTCCTTAACATACATTATTCCATCCTGGAGTTTGAGGCATCCCCGGAGATGTGCCTCATGAATAACACACAAGATATCTGCAACAAACAGCAGATAATAGCCGAGTTGAGCCGATTAAATAAACACCCATCTGATTAATTAAACAAACCAGCTATGTGAGGCTATTAACATTTCACCATGTAAGATGTATTTCCAGCATCTTGCATGCACAGAGGTGAAGTGATTGCACGCAATATAAACATAAGGTAGTTAAAACTTATTACAGTAAAACATATAATATTAGTGACCACAGAACTTATGTAATGTAAAACATATGGTAGTAACAACTTATCTCTATTACATGTTGCCGTTTTACAATAAAGCATACCTTAGAACTTACATAATGTAATACTGAAGAAAATTCTCAAATAGTGACAACTTAATTGGTTAATGACACCACTAGAGCACATTGATTTATTTATCATCGGCTATTGCATATCATACATTTGTTCATTAGTAGCAAGTGATCTTTTATATGCACCATCCCACAGACAGGATAGCACTTACCACAACCTTTGATGAACCAATCATGGTACACTGGCTGGGATGAGAAATAGGTCAATGGGTCCACCGACGGGGATCGATCCCAAACCCACCAGGCATCACGTGAGTGTTTTACCACTGGGCTACGTCCAACCCCTTTTTTCCTGTTCTAGTTTATAGCCAATGTTTTGGCAATTAATGCGGGTAGGGTATTATGATTCAGAGCCTAGGAATCAAGGGTGTGGTGTGTGTCTACTTTTTAGTATGATTCCATCAGAGAAGTGTTAAAGCATGCCTGTCATGGACACGTCTGACTTCGCGAGAGAGTTCTGTCCAAGGTTAGTGGGTGTATGAGTTATATACATATATAGATGAGGACATGGATATATACTGAATGTATTTGTGATATACATGTGGATGGGTGGGTTGTGCATGGAAGGTTACATGCTGTCAGAAAACTCAGTAACATTGATCATTTAATGACAACAGGGCTTAGTCATTCAGAAATTTGAATCTACAAATTCATTATATTTTAATTATTACATTCCTTGTTTAAAATATTTCTTTTAAAATATAGAGTCTGAATATAAATGTAAATCCAATGGAAAAAAAAAAAAAAGTAATAAAAGAGGGAAAAATATGACTTTACTTTCCAACAACTAATTCACTGTCTAAAAAGCATCAATTCACATTCAAAAAGAAAACACAAACTGTTCTAAAACAAATCATCATTTTACTGCTGGAAATTTCATTAAAAGTAGATTGAGAAGCAAAGAATGATTCAGAAGCCAAGAATGATAGAGAAGCCAAGAATGCCTGATAATAAACCAATTTACTGGCCTAAATAAACTGAAAACAAATCGCCAATTGAGTGTCCAAGACCAGACCATTAACGCTGTGTGCTAAAAACGCTGGCCCAGCTTGCAGTGGATCTCTGATAAAAAGGTGGAATTTTTATTGCTGTGATCCATATCACAGGAAGTCCAACTTATTCCCAGTATGCTAATCTAGCCAAAGGAAATACTATCCGGTAAACATCAACAATATCTCTACAACTGCTGTGAAGATTTATGTTCAAATGACGCTTGTGCTATTTCACTGGCAGTTAAGATTTTCTTGAAATAAATCAAATAGACAGGATTAATGCTTAGAGGATGAATGTTTACCAACATATTTATAGAAACAGTTTAGATACAGGCAATTAGAAAATAATTTGAAGGTTTTTTTTTAGCAGAAGTCTTTTTTATAAGAAAAAATTATTTGTACTTTTTAAGAAGTTAATTTTTAAAAGAAAAAAGGTCTATAAAAATGTCTCTACATTAACTTTTGTAATTAAGGTGTTTTCATTAAAAATGACTACTTAATAATTTTTATGTTAGCTATATAAATCTAAATGAAATGGCAACAGATTGGAAAAAATAATTTAACTGACAAAAATAAATAAAACATATATGTAGCAGAAGAAAGAACAATGGTTTGTGATATTCATCAAATATATGAAATACGATCTGGCTCATAAAATACAGAAACAAGTTGAAACATGAATCCTGATATTTAGTTTTATATTCCTAATTTAAATAGCTTACTTTTATATTGTATTATCTAGATACACAGTATGAACTAGTTTAATACTGAGTGGGTTTTGAGTGGCTCGATGAACTAGTTTAATACTGAGTGGGTTTTGAGTGGCTGGATGAACGGTGAAACTAATGAATGGATGGATGGATGAACGGTGAAACTAATGAATGGATGAATGGATGGATGGTGAAACTGATGAATGGATGGATGGATGGACGGTGAAACTGATGAATGGATGGATGGATGGTGAAACTAATGAATGAATGGATGGATGGATGGTGAAACTAATGAATGGATGGATGGATGGATGGTGAAACTAATGAATGGATGGATGGATGGTGAAACTAATGAATAGATGGATGGATGGACGGTGAAACTAATGAATGGATGGATGGATGGTGAAACTAATTAATAGATGGATGGATGGATGGTGAAACTAATGAATGAATGGATGGATGGATGGATGGTGAAACTAATGAATGGATGGATGGATAGTGAAACTAATGAATGGATGGATGGACGGTGAAACTAATGAATGGATGGATGGATGGATGGTGAAACTAATGAATGGATGGATGGATGGTGAAACTAATGAATAATGGATGGATGGACGGTGAAACTAATGAATGGATGGATGGACGGTGAAACTGATGAATGGATGGATGGATGGACGGTGAAACTAATGAATGAATGGATGGATGGACGGTGAAACTAATGAATGGATGGATGGATGGATGGTGAAACTAATGAATGGATGGATGGACGGTGAAACTAATGAATGGATGGATGGACGGTGAAACTAATGAATGGATGGATGGACGGTGAAACTGATGAATGGATGGATGGATGGACGGTGAAACTAATGAATGGATGGATGGATGGACGGTGAAACTGATGAATGGATGGATGGATGGATGGTGAAACTAATGAATGGATGGATGGATGAATGGTGAAACTAATGAATGGATGGATGGATGGACGGTGAAACTAATGAATGGATGGATGGACGGTGAAACTAATGAATGGATGGATGGATGAATGGTGAAACTAATGAATGGATCGATGGATGAACGGTGAAACTAATGAATGGATGGATGGATGAACGGTGAAACTAATGAATGGATGGATGGATGAACGGTGAAACTAATGAATGGATGGATGGATGGTGAAACTAATGAATGGATGGATGAATGGTGAAACTAATGAATGGATGGATGGATGGATGGATGGTAAAACTAATGAATGGATGGATGGATGGTGAAACTAATGAATAGATGGATGGATGGATGGTGAAACTAATGAATGGATGGATGGATGGTGAAACTAATGAATAGATGGATGGATGGATGGTGAAACTAATGAATAGATGGATGGATGGATGGTGAAACTAATGAATGGATGGATGAACGGTGAAACTAATGAATGGATGGAACTGATGGATGGAAGGATGGTGAATGGATGGATAGATGGATGGATGGATGGATGGATTTTGGGTGGTTGCATGGATGCAAAGATATATGGATAGATTGTGAAACTGATGAATGGATGAATGGGCAGATGAATGACTGATGTGTGGATGAGGTTTTGGATAGTTGGATGGATGTTGGTCAAACTGGGTGGATGGATGAATAATGGATGGATGGAATAATAAATGACAGATTTGTTTTGTGAATAGATGGATGGATGAGTGGATAAAAGTTTGGGATGTTTGATGAATGGATGGTTAGATGAATGGTTGGATTGATGAAGGGATGGAATGGATGCTTGGACACACTGACGGATGGAAAGTTGAACACATTGAAGTGTGGATGAACAAACCATGAAGGAATTGGTATGAATGGCTGGCTGCGACAGATGATTAGACAGATGAATGGCCAGTGCGATCCATTCACACCAGCAGTGAATCACAATGAGTTTACTTACACGGACAGACGGACGGGTGGCCTCGGGACACAGCTCATTATTGCCGGCTCTGTAGTAGAATTAATGAACACTTCGTCCCTGCAATCATCTCCTGACAAGACAGATGCTGTTTTAATCAATACCATCAGAGACCAATAAACAGTAAGTGTGGTGCGCTCCCTCATTAAACATTAAACAAGTGTAACACTGAATACCAATCTCAAGTTTCTTCACCTTTCATTACAGACCCGTAACATTAGCACCAGTCAGATTAATCAACATCTTCACACAATTTGTTTTCTTTCTCTTTTTAATTTTTTTTTTTTACTATTATTGACAATGAAGCTAATTTTAATCAAATGGATTGGATTTCCAATATGAAATTATCACTTGCTCGCTTTAAAGAGTGTTTCTGGTGTGATTTCAGCAGCAAAGACATGAAGCATCATGTGAGTGAGTCTGCCCCTTCACAATAATTTTTTAAAGGCAGAAACACAGAGGGGATGTCACCAATTTACAGGAGGTGGGCCCGGGTCCAATCTCCAGCTCTTTCAAAGAAACCCAGATAAAGCATATTGGAATTCTTAAAGCATTTCACATTCAAGAAAAACAAACAATTTCTAATAAAATGTGAAAAAAAATATGTCTAGTTATATGAGGTCTGTAACCGTATCAAATGTATTTAAACACACCAATATCCTGTCTGCAACCTTACCAGATTTATGTAATCTAAACCTATATCCTGTCTGGATGTTTGCTATATACTGATGTCTGCAACCTAGTCTAAATCCACATTCTGTATAATCTAGAACCCATATCCTGTCTGGACTCTTACTATATATTCTGTCTGGCACACATTAATTACTGTATTTCTACCATGAAGGTATGCCATATACTGTATCTGTGTACTGAAGGTACTAGGTACCCCACCACTATTCCCTAATATCATATACTGTATTTCTACCCTGAAGGTACCACACCACATTTCCCCATGCCATATACTGTATACTGAAGGTACTACACACCACTATTCCCTAATATCATATACTGTATTTCTATCCTGAAGGTACCACACACCACTATTCTCTAATATCATATACTGTATACTGAAGGTACCACACCACTATTCTCTAATATCATATACTGTATACTGAAGGTACCACACCACTATTCTCTAATATCATATACTGTATTTCTACCCTGAAGGTACCACACCACTATTCTCTAATATCATATACTGTATACTGAATGTACCACACCACTATTCTCTAATATCATATACTGTATTTCTACCTTGAAGGTACCACACACCACTATTCCCTAATATCATATACTGTATACTGAAGGTACCACACACCACTATTCCCTAATATCATATACTGTATACTGAAGGTACTACACACCACTATTCTCTAATATCATATACTGTATACTGAAGGTACCACACCACTATTCTCTAATATCATATACTGTATACTGAAGGTACTACACACCACTATTCTCTAATATCATATACTGTATACTGAAGGTACCACACCACTATTCTCTAATATCATATACTGTATACTGAAGGTACCACACACCACTATTCCCTAATATCATATACTGTATACTGAAGGTACTACACACCACTATTCTCTAATATCATATACTGTATACTGAAGGTACCACACCACTATTCTCTAATATCATATACTGTATACTGAAGGTACCACACCACTATTCTCTAATATCATATACTGTATACTGAAGGTACCACACCACTATTCTCTAATATCATATACTGTATACTGAAGGTACCACACCACTATTCTCTAATATCATATACTGTATTTCTACCCTGAAGGTACCACACCACTATTCTCTAATATCATATACTGTATACTGAAGGTACCACACCACTATTCTCTAATATCATATACTGTATACTGAAGGTACCACACACCACTATTCTCTAATATCATATACTGTATACTGAAGGTACCACACCACTATTCTCTAATATCATATACTGTATACTGAAGGTACCACACCACTATTCTCTAATATCATATACTGTATACTGAAGGTACCACCCCACTATTCTCTAATATCATATACTGTATACTGAAGGTACCACACACCACTATTCTCTAATATCATATACTGTATACTGAAGGTACCACACACCACTATTCTCTAATATCATATACTGTATACTGAAGGTACCACACACCACTATTCTCTAATATCATATACTGTATACTGAAGGTACCACACCACTATTCTCTAATATCATATACTGTATACTGAAGGTACCACACCACTATTCTCTAATATCATATACTGTATTTCTACCCTGAAGGTACCACACCACTATTCCCTAATATCATATACTGTATACTGAAGGTACCACACCACTATTCTCTAATATCATATACTGTATACTGAAGGTACCACACCACTATTCTCTAATATCATATACTGTATACTGAAGGTACCACACCACTATTCCCCATGTCATATTACCAGCTGTATAGTAGCTCAATACAGACCAGTTTAGCAAATAGGTTTTCATTGAACAAATTTAATAAAAAGTTATATAACATTTTCTTTTATCATTTTTACTATATTGATCTTTGTAATCATCAAATAACCTAGTTTTCGGCTATTGTTCTTATTGCTATTACTTAGTAACAGCAGTCATATGGAAATAGGTGGATAAATCAAAATTTTAATGGTCAGCCTATATGGATTATTCTGTATGCCATTTTCAAAGAGACTCTAGGTTCAAAAGGTTGTATTCACTTACTCCTTGTGATACCATGCTTTTTAAAGCAATTTATTCTGAGGCAATATTTGTATTGAAAGACACTGAGGACTTAATGGTGGGGTGCAGCCCAAACCTTTTATGACATATGTTACTGTCCACTAAGTGACAACTTCAAAACCCTGCTAGCGGTGTAGAATATCCTCACACATCCTCTTTGGAAGCTAACCAGGTTAATGTGATCTATACCGGCTGTCTGAAAGTGCTGCAGCTGTGTATGAATTAGTCCATTAAACTGGAGAATGTGTCAATATTCTGTCTACCGACTACATAGACATCATTGACCATCAATGAGAGCTTCTCTTCATAATCTGTGTGTAGCTGGTGAAATATGGTTTTTTACATCAAAAACACAGCGTGTCCCTGGGCTACACAGGGAAAACCTAATTCTCAAGCACCAAACCAATCTGATGTCCTTAGCCTATCTCTGACCTATTCATTACTGGAGTAAAGATGATCTTTCCTCAGGCTGCGACAGACTGGTGTTTTTGTATCAAATAAAGATCATGACTGTAGTCTGTCTTTATGAGGTTTGTTCTTTACTACATGCAGATAGAACCAGACTGGGTGGTAGTGTTAAGTTTATAGCATTAACATTAGTAGGTAGCCAGAACCTATATAGAGAATAACTGATAGAACCAGACTGGGTGGTAGTGTTAAGTTTATAGTATTAACATTAGTAGGTAGCCAGAACCTATATAGAGAATAACTGATAGAACCAGACTGGGTGGTAGTGTTAAGTTTATAGTATTAACATTAGTAGGTAGCCAGAACCTATATAGAGAATAACTGATAGAACCAGACTGGGTGGTAGTGTTAAGTTTATAGTATTAACATTAGTAGGTAGCCAGAACCTATATAGAGAATAACTGATAGAACCAGACTGGGTGGTAGTGTTAAGTTTATAGTATTAACATTAGTAGGTAGCCAGAACCTATATAGAGAATAACTGATAGAACCAGACTGGGTGGTAGTGTTAAGTTTATAGTATTAACATTAGTAGGTAGCCAGAACCTATATAGAGAATAACTGATAGAACCAGACTGGGTGGTAGTGTTAAGTTTATAGTATTAACATTAGTAGGTAGCCAGAACCTATATAGAGAATAACTGATAGAACCAGACTGGGTGGTAGTGTTAAGTTTATAGTATTAACATTAGTAGGTAGCCAGAACCTATATAGAGAATAACTGATAGAACCAGACTGGGTGGTAGTGTTAAGTTTATAGTATTAACATTAGTAGGTAGCCAGAACCTATATAGAGAATAACTGATAGAACCAGACTGGGTGGTAGTGTTAAGTTTATAGTATTAACATTAGTAGGTAGCCAGAACCTATATAGAGAATAACTGATAGAACCAGACTGGGTGGTAGTGTTAAGTTTATAGTATTAACATTAGTAGGTAGCCAGAACCTATATAGAGAATAACTGATAGAACCAGACTGGGTGGTAGTGTTAAGTTTATAGTATTAACATTAGTAGGTAGCCAGAACCTATATAGAGAATAACTGATAGAACCAGACTGGGTGGTAGTGTTAAGTTTATAGTATTAACATTAGTAGGTAGCCAGAACCTATATAGAGAATAACTGATAGAACCAGACTGGGTGGTAGTGTTAAGTTTATAGTATTAACATTAGTAGGTAGCCAGAACCTATATAGAGAATAACTGATAGAACCAGACTGGGTGGTAGTGTTAAGTTTATAGTATTAACATTAGTAGGTAGCCAGAACCTATATAGAGAATAACTGATAGAACCAGACTGGGTGGTAGTGTTAAGTTTATAGTATTAACATTAGTAGGTAGCCAGAACCTATATAGAGAATAACTGATAGAACCAGACTGGGTGGTAGTGTTAAGTTTATAGTATTAACATTAGTAGGTAGCCAGAACCTATATAGAGAATAACTGATAGAACCAGACTGGGTGGTAGTGTTAAGTTTATAGTATTAACATTAGTAGGTAGCCAGAACCTATATAGAGAATAACTGATAGAACCAGACTGGGTGGTAGTGTTAAGTTTATAGCATTAACATTAGTAGGTAGCCAGAACCTATATAGAGAATAACTGATAGAACCAGACTGGGTGGTAGTGTTAAGTTTATAGCATTAACATTAGTAGGTAGCCAGAACCTATATAGAGAATAACTGATAGAACCAGACTGGGTGGTAGTGTTAAGTTTATAGCATTAACATTAGTAGGTAGCCAGAACCTATATAGAGAATAACTGATAGAACCAGACTGGGTGGTAGTGTTAAGTTTATAGCATTAACATTAGTAGGTAGCCAGAACCTATATAGAGAATAACTGATAGAACCAGACTGGGTGGTAGTGTTAAGTTTATAGCATTAACATTAGTAGGTAGCCAGAATAACTGATAGAACCAGACTGGGTGGTAGTGTTAAGTTTATAGCATTAACATTAGTAGGTAGCCAGAACCTATATAGAGAATAACTGATAGAACCAGACTGGGTGGTAGTGTTAAGTTTATAGCATTAACATTAGTAGGTAGCCAGAACCTATATAGAGAATAACTGATAGAACCAGACTGGGTGGTAGTGTTAAGTTTATAGCATTAACATTAGTAGGTAGCCAGAACCTATATAGAGAATAACTGATAGAACCAGACTGGGTGGTAGTGTTAAGTTTATAGCATTAACATTAGTAGGTAGCCAGAACCTATATAGAGAATAACTGATAGAACCAGACTGGGTGGTAGTGTTAAGTTTATAGTATTAACATTAGTAGGTAGCCAGAACCTATATAGAGAATAACTGATAGAACCAGACTGGGTGGTAGTGTTAAGTTTATAGTATTAACATTAGTAGGTAGCCAGAACCTATATAGAGAATAACTGATAGAACCAGACTAGGTGGTAGTGTTAAGTTTATAGTATTAACATTAGTAGGTAGCCAGAACCTATATAGAGAATAACTGATAGAACCAGACTGGGTGGTAGTGTTAAGTTTATAGTATTAACATTAGTAGGTAGCCAGAACCTATATAGAGAATAACTAGTTAATGATGTAGGATATCGGCTTTATCCTGTGATGGTAAGAATCGGAAATTCTGTGAGGCTTGCCGAGAGAAATTTCTCACTCATTCAGCCTGAACAGGATAAAGCTAGTTATTATCTTTATCCTGCAGACTATAAATATTAAGGGGAAAAGCTATTATTTTTGTTATTTCAGCCACATTGTAGGATGACCTAGAGGTCAAATGAACAATTTTGTAATGTAGCTATGCATGTGTTGTCATGTGAGTGATGTCAAAAGTCATAATCTGCTAGTATACATTTTCGACTTTGCTTTAATCAGTCATTATAATCAACCAATGGAAACAGTGATTGCAGGATAAATTACGGTAAATGCACAACTGAGAGAAGAAATTTTTACTAAGAGAAAAAATAAGGGAACACTTACTATTGTAGACAAACTTTTATTCACTATTTGAATAATAAAGTGATTTTTGACTGTGTAAAATACAAAGCTGTCATGTGTGATTTGACGCTAGTATGTAGGATTCAGTCAGGAACGTGGTTAACTTTCTGACACTGTGGATGATGGTTTTTGTTGCAGTGACCCCACATGAAACATACATCGGCTATTGGATGTCAAACTATAGGAAATGCAAAAATGAAGTGATAAACAACATCAATATAAAATGCAAGAGGTACTTGTCTTGGGTGGATTTCCTGGGGATTTGTAGGAGGAGTCCAAGGCAGACATGCTTGTACCTTCAGTGGATGTTAGATTTTGATATTGTAATGTGGCAGGGTATTAGGACAGAGAACACTATCACTTTTATACTCCATACAGCAAGAAAGCTTACCAATGACACTATATTTTGATATTGTAATGTGGCAGGGTATTAGGACAGAGAACACGATCACTTTTATACTCCATACAGCAAGAAAGCTTGCCAATGACACTATATTTTGATATTGTAATGTGGCAGGGTATTAGGACAGAGAACACTATCACTTTTATACTCCATACAGCAAGAAAGCTTGCCAATGACACTATATTTTGATATTCCAAATGTGTTATCTTTTAGGTTTAGATTCATAGTTTCATTGTTTATACCTCAAGCCACTGCAACAAGGATTTAAAAGAAATATTTCCTGTATCTTCTACTTGTCAAGGAGTAGCCCAGTGGTAAAACGCACACTCGATGAGCAGTCAGTTTGGGATTAATCTCCATCGGTGGGTCCATTGGGCTATTTCTCATCCCAGCCAGTGCACCACGACTGGTATATCAAAGGCCATGGTATGTGCTATCCTGTCTGTGGGGTGGTGCATATAAAAGATACCTTGCTACTAAGCAAAAAGATTAGCGGGTTTCCTCTCCAAGACTATATGTCAAAAATACCAAATGTTTGACATCCAATAGCCGATGATTAATAAATCATTCTGTTCTAGTGGTATCGTTAAACAAAACAAACTTCAACTTTTTGTCCAAGGAAGATACAACTTTACCCTAGTCCTGTGATCAGCTACCAGTAATTACACTTGACTGTCATACAGATTTCCTCCAAGAACCCTGTTTGTGCAAGATGGAGGAATTTCTTTGAACCAAGTTAAGATGCATCAGGAAATAAATCCTCGATCACAATGAGAGTCTGATGGTTTCCTCTGATTCTCACTGACAGAACGTCAAGCCCCAACAAGTCTGCCCTCTACATTGAACACATTTGTGTGTGCAGATTGTCCCCGGTGATCAGGCGGTAGTGGAATTCATAGCTTGGGAAGAATTACTATTGGCATGACAGCACATCTGAGTTAAGCAGAGGTCCCAGACAATTTAATACAGGGTAAGCCAATTAATACCAAAATAAATAGAAAATCATGTCAAGTCAGTAAACCTGTCAGTGTGGTGTAGTGGTTAAACTATTACTCTTAAGGCTGGTAGGTACTGGGTTCAAACCCTGGTTCTGGCTCACACCCAGAGTATGTTTTAATGGATCATCAGAGATGTATAAGGCCACTACACAAAAAAAAGAAAAAAAGAAATGTTTTATTTAATGAAGCACTCAACACATTTTATTGATATTGATATTTTGGAAACCCACTGTCCCACTTCATGGGCTAATCTTTTTGCTTAGCAGCAAGGGATCTTTTATATGCACCATCCCACAGACAGGGTAGTACATACCACAGCCTTTGATATACCAGTTGTGGTGCACTGGCTAGAATGAGAAATAGCCCAATGGGCCCACCGATGGGGATCGATCCCACACTGACCACACATCGAGCAAGTGCTTTACCACTGGGCTAGGTCCCACCCCCGCCACTACACCAAGTCATCTGACACTAACCATTAACAACTAACTATTAATCTCAATGTTGGATAGACAGCCCAGATAGGTGATATACATGTATGGCCACTACACCAAGTCATCTGACACTAACCATTAACAACTAACTATTAATCTCAATGTTGGATAGACAGCCCAGATAGGTGATATACATGTATGGCCACTACACCAAGTCATCTGATACTAACCATTAACAACTAACTATTAATCTCAATGTTGGATAGACAGCCCAGATAGGTGATATACATGTATGGCCACTACACCAAGTCATCTGACACTAACCATTAACAACTAACTATTAATCTCAATGCTGGATAGACAGCCCAGATAGGTGATATACATGTATGGCCACTACACCAAGTCATCTGATACTAACCATTAACAACTAACTATTAATCTCAATGCTGGATAGACAGCCCAGATAGGTGATATACATGTATGGCCACTACACCAAGTCATCTGACACTAACCATTAACAACTAACTATTAATCTCAATGTTGGATAGACAGCCCAGATAGGTGATATACATGTATGGCCACTACACCAAGTCATCTGATGTTGGATAGACAGCCCAGATAGGTGATATACATGTATGGCCACTACACCAAGTCATCTGAACTAACCATTAACAACTAACTATTAATCTCAATGTTGGATAGACAGCCCAGATAGGTGATATACATGTATGGCCACTACACCAAGTCATCTGATACTAACCATTAACAACTAACTATTAATCTCAATGTTGGATAGACAGCCCAGATAGGTGATATACATGTATGGCCACTACACCAAGTCATCTGATAACCATTAACAACTAACTATTAATCTCAATGTTGGATAGACAGCCCAGATAGGTGATATACATGTATGGCCACTACACCAAGTCATCTGACACTAACCATTAACAACTAACTATTAATCTCAATGTTGGATAGACAGCCCAGATAGGTGATATACATGTATGGCCACTACACCAAGTCATCTGACACTAACCATTAACAACTAACTATTAATCTCAATGTTGGATAGACAGCCCAGATAGGTGATATACATGTATGGCCACTACACCAAGTCATCTGACACTAACCATTAACAACTAACTATTAATCTCAATGTTGGATAGACAGCCCAGATAGGTGATATACATGTATGGCCACTACACCAAGTCATCTGACACTAACCATTAACAACTAACTATTAATCTCAATGTTGGATAGACAGCCCAGATAGGTGATATACATGTATGGCCACTACACCAAGTCATCTGACACTAACCATTAACAACTAACTATTAATCTCAATGTTGGATAGACAGCCCAGATAGGTGATATACATGTATGGCCACTACACCAAGTCATCTGATACTAACCATTAACAACTAACTATTAATCTCAATGTTGGATAGACAGCCCAGATAGGTGATATACATGTATGGCCACTACACCAAGTCATCTGATACTAACCATTAACAACTAACTATTAATCTCAATGTTGGATAGACAGCCCAGATAGGTGATATACATGTATGGCCACTACACCAAGTCATCTGATACTAACCATTAACAACTAACTATTAATCTCAATGTTGGATAGACAGCCCAGATAGGTGATATACATGTATGGCCACTACACCAAGTCATCTGATACTAACCATTAACAACTAACTATTAATCTCAATGTTGGATAGACAGCCCAGATAGGTGATATACATGTATGGCCACTACACCAAGTCATCTGACACTAACCATTAACAACTAACTATTAATCTCAATGTTGGATAGACAGCCCAGATAGGTGATATACATGTATGGCCACTACACCAAGTCATCTGAACCATTAACAACTAACTATTAATCTCAATGTTGGATAGACACTAACCATTAACAACTAACTATTAATCTCAATGTTGGATAGACAGCCCAGATAGGTGATATACATGTATGGCCACTACACCAAGTCATCTGACACTAACCATTAACAACTAACTATTAATCTCAATGTTGGATAGACAGCCCAGATAGGTGATATACATGTATGGCCACTACACCAAGTCATCTGATACTAACCATTAACAACTAACTATTAATCTCAATGTTGGATAGACAGCCCAGATAGGTGATATACATGTATGGCCACTACACCAAGTCATCTGATACTAACCATTAACAACTAACTATTAATCTCAATGTTGGATAGACAGCCCAGATAGGTGATATACATGTATGGCCACTACACCAAGTCATCTGATACTAACCATTAACAACTAACTATTAATCTCAATGTTGGATAGACAGCCCAGATAGGTGATATACATGTATGGCCACTACACCAAGTCATCTGATACTAACCATTAACAACTAACTATCTCAATGCTGGATAGACAGCCCAGATAGGTGATATACATGTATGGCCACTACACCAAGTCATCTGACACTAACCATTAACAACTAACTATTAATCTCAATGTTGGATAGACAGCCCAGATAGGTGATATACATGTATGGCCACTACACCAAGTCATCTGACACTAACCATTAACAACTAACTATTAATCTCAATGTTGGATAGACAGCCCAGATAGGTGATATACATGTATGGCCACTACACCAAGTCATCTGACACTAACCATTAACAACTAACTATTAATCTCAATGTTGGATAGACAGCCCAGATAGGTGATATACATGTATGGCCACTACACCAAGTCATCTGACACTAACCATTAACAACTAACTATTAATCTCAATGTTGGATAGACAGCCCAGATAGGTGATATACATGTATGGCCACTACACCAAGTCATCTGATACTAACCATTAACAACTAACTATTAATCTCAATGTTGGATAGACAGCCCAGATAGGTGATATACATGTATGGCCACTACACCAAGTCATCTGATACTAACCATTAACAACTAACTATTAATCTCAATGTTGGATAGACAGCCCAGATAGGTGATATATATGTATGGCCACTACACCAAGTCATCTGATACTAACCATTAACAACTAACTATTAATCTCAATGTTGGATAGACAGCCCAGATAGGTGATATACATGTATGGCCACTACACCAAGTCATCTGATACTAACCATTAACAACTAACTATTAATCTCAATGCTGGATAGACAGCCCAGATAGGTGATATACATGTATGGCCACTACACCAAGTCATCTGACACTAACCATTAACAACTAACTATTAATCTCAATGCTGGATAGACAGCCCAGATAGGTGATATACATGTATGGGCACAGAATGTTAATGGAATATAAAGTTGAAAATTATAAATGTCAGATGAAATGAAATTAAATGGAACTAAATTATAAATTCCATGAATCTAGAAAGTACACATGTAATGCTTTCTTGAGGTGTCATGGGTCATGAGATCAATTCTCAGTCGTAGACATTTTAGGTTTCCCATTCCACTGAACTGCTCAAACTCACTTTGTTTAGGAGCTGGTACTAAGATGGTACTGGGATTCGAACCCAGTACCTATCTGCCTTAAGGCCATTGGCTTAACCTCCATGCTACTGAAGCCAGTGTTTTGTTCCTGCTCCTCTGCATGGTTTGTTTATATATGGTGTTAGATATCTAATCATAATGCATTGTGTGACAGTGAGGACACTAACACTGACACTAACACTGATATCGGAGACCAGCCTCAAGCCGTAGATGAGATTTGTAAATCCCACTCAGTACGTCTTACTGTCTGTTAGCAGAGACAAGCAGAAGACACAGTAAGCTGCTGCAGACAACAAAAGCCAGCCATATACATCGTATGTTAAACTGACCACTACATCATAAGATAAAGCCAGTCATATACATCGTATGTCAAAACTGACCACTACATCATAAGATAAAGCCAGTCATATACATCGTATGTTAAACTGACCACTACATCATAAGATAAAGCCAGTCATATACATCGTATGTCAAAACTGACCACTACATCATAAGATAAAGCCAGTCATATACATTGTATGTCAAACTGACCAGTACATCATAACATAAAGCCAGTCATATACTTTATATGTCAAACTGACCAGTACATCATAAGATAAAGTCAGTCATATACATCGTATGTTAAACTCACCACTACATTATACATTAAACTGACCACTACATCATGAGAAGACAAAAGCCAATCATATACATTATACACAAAACTGACCACTACATTGTAAATTAAACTGACCACTACATCATGAGAAGATAAAAGCCAGTCATATACATTATACACAGAACTGACCACTACATTGTACATTGAACTGACCACTACATTGTACATTAAACTGACCATTAACAACTGTTTGCGATAAATTATATATGCCATATACTAGAATAAACAACAACACATTCATATTTTGGTTTGGGTAATAGACCATAGTTTTATTTATACATGCTCGTACCTAATGTCGTGAAAGATGACATAGGACTTTAGAACTATGGTCCTCCAAAACACCCAAACCAAGGTAGTATGTACAAAGTATAACTTAGGTAAACATGAGGCTAAGCTAGGCAAGCACATTAAAATTAAGTGACAACACATAACAAGTTGAACATCAACACATCAACATACAAACACCCAAGTTCATCACCTCCAGGCAGCACCAGTCACTGGATGGTATATTCACAGAGTTGAAGAACTGAGAGGCACCCACATGAACACATCTGAAAAATGTCCACTGATCATCCTGTGGGCACCCCCTTGTGTCAGTTGTAAAATAAACTGTCCACTAACTTGGAAGTCGTTCATACATAAATGTGTGCCCTTACAAAAAAAAAATGTTCCCTACTCCATGGCAGGTCAAAGTCACACACATATAATACATATACGCTTGTCATGCAGGACCCATCTG
The DNA here is from genome assembly GCF_016097555.1 of Gigantopelta aegis. Taxonomy (NCBI): domain Eukaryota; kingdom Metazoa; phylum Mollusca; class Gastropoda; order Neomphalida; family Peltospiridae; genus Gigantopelta; species Gigantopelta aegis. The sequence continues at coordinate 8,020,946 of NC_054702.1, read as the reverse complement.
GATATACTAAGCTAATTCTTCTAAAATAACACAATATAAGTCAAAGCACAGTCTAATGACACAATCGGATCAAAACCACCTCTACACAGGATACTTGGCAATATGTTCTCCCAAGGTGGTTGCTACCTTCTGGCGCATGGAGGGGGAGGGGTCTAGGTAGGCCTGATAAGCATTACTTTTCCAATCCCCCTGAGATTTGATTAGATCGGCTGGTAACCCACATTCCAGAGCAAAGGTGGCACCACCCCTGCGGAAGCTGTGCCCTGAGTAAAGGCTTTATCGCTGCCGGAACATGAATGCCCGCTTTTTGGGATTAAACAAAGGAACTTGCTTATAAGCCCTATGATTGGCTCATTCAAACCACAGAATATGCACTGCGCCCTTCGATTGGCAGAAGACATGCCATACATTTAGACAGGGCATGTTACGCATTGCACAGCGGAAGTAATTGATGCGTAACAATTTACGACTTCAGTCACCGGAAGGTAAACAAAGACATGCATATTTCGCAGACATTTAACCGTGCCGACATTCAGAAACATCTGTGGGCGGGCGATCTACAACATATTAATAACATGTTAATTAATTAACATTCACACTACATTATGCATTAAACTGACCACTACATCATAAGACAAAAGCCAGTCATATACATTATACACAAAACTGACCACTACATTGTACATTAAACTGACCACTACATTGTATATTAAACTGACCACTACATTGTACATTAAACTGACCACTACATTGTACATTAAACTAACCACTACATTATGCATTAAACTGACCACTACATCATAAGACAAAAGCCAGTCATATACATTATACACAAAACTGACCACTACATTGTAAATTAAACTGACCACTACATTATGCATTAAACTGACCACTACATCATAAGACAAAAGCCAGTCATATACATTATACACAAAACTGACCACTACATTGTACATTAAACTGACCGCTACATTGTACATTAAACTGACCACAACATTGTACATTAAACTGGCCACTACACTGTACATTAAACTGACCACAGTCCACTACATTACAAAGTCTCTTGGAGATTGGAGACGACAAGGTCAGTCATATTGACAATGTACATTAAACTGACCACTACATGATGGAAGCTGGCCACACTACAGGAAGCAACATGAGATCAGACACACAGTCTATCTGGGAACATTAATGACATGTTGTGCAGTAATCCATGATGCAGAAAACCAAATAAGCACCTTGACTTTAGATCCCAGGATAAAACAAGAGACAGTAGGTACAATAATTGTACTGATAATCAATCTTTGCTTGGGAAAGAACCTAAAAGGAATGTTTGAAAACATGTTTTATGGAACATGGAACATGGTACATGGAACATGGTACACGGAACATGGTACACGGAACATGGTACATGGTACAGATTTTTTGGGGGGTGGTGGGGTGCATCCTCACTCGCTTCCACACACATTGTCCATGGTCAGTCAAATTGAATTGCATTAAAATCAGCTGGCACAGATAGCTACAAGAGACAAGCACATGTTGTGGTTGCAGAGACAAGGACTGGGATGTTGAGGTAGACAGTGAAAGAAGTTGAAAGATAGGAGTTGCCAGATCGGGAAGAAATTAGATGGAATTGAAAGTAAAGAAACGAAAAGAGTTTGGGTGAGTGGGGGGGGGGGGGGGGGGAAGGGGGTCAAAACCAAACATCAGTTGGAGCAAACAGACCTGTCTGTCCATGATATCCATCTACAATACTATCAAGTTTGGTGGATGAAGGATAACTTATGTGTAAGCAGGTGTGAATAAACAAATGTGATAAATCTGAATGTGGCTGTATATTGAAGAAACTCACTGCAGCTGTAAGCAATGATATACAGGTATATCATCCCCTTAAAAGATTCAAGTGCCCCCCTTTATAAATTATTTTTACAATTATCATTTCAAAAATGCTAAACTATTACTGGTGTGACCTTTTCAGGGATTGGTCCATGAGATTTATTTTTTTCCTTTATCCCCTCCCTAAAAATATTCCCTGGGTCTGCCCTTGCATGTTTTATAACACCTTCCTGATGAATAACACCTAACATTATTACTGTCTGCATATTCAACAGATGTCACATGGTATTCTTTCATGAAGCCTGAATAAGACTGGTAAACACACAATAACAGTATATATTATATCAACAAGAGTAAATCATAAAAGGTTAAATATATTAACACAGTGCAACAGGTGATGTAAGCTAGAACAGGCGATGTATACAAGTGTTATAAGCTCAACATCATGATAACAAAGAAGGAAGGAAATGTTTTATTTAATGACGCACTCAACACATTTTATTTACTGTTTTATGGCATCAGACATGTGGTTAAGGAAGGAATAGGGAAGGAAATGTTTTATTTAATGACACACTCAACACATTTTATTTACATTTATATGATGTCAGACATGCAGTTAAGGACCACAGAGATATTAAGAGAAGAAACCCGCTGTTGCCACTTCATGGGCTACTCTTTTTTATTAGCAGCAAGGGATCTTTTATATGCACCATCCCACAGACAGGATAGTACATACCACAGCCTTTGTTACACTAGTTGTGGAGCACTGGCTGGAACGAGAAAGAGCCCAATGGGCCCACCAACAGGAATTGATCCTAGATGGACAATGCATCACGCAAGAGCTGTACCACTAAGCTATGTCCAGCCCACCAACAGGAATCGATCCTAGATGGACAATGCATCACGCGAGAGCTGTACCACTAAGCTATGTCCAGCCCACCAACAGGAATTGATCCTAGATGGACAATGCATCACGTGAGCGCTGTACCACTAAGCTATGTCCAGCCCACCAACAGGAATCGATCCTAGATGGACAATGCATCATGCGAGCACTGTACCACTAAGCTATGTCCAGCCCACCAACAGGAATTTATCCTAGATGGACAATGCATCACGCGAGCGCTGTACCACTAAGCTATGTCCAGCCCACCAACAGGAATTGATCCTAGATGGACAATGCATCACGCGAGCGCTGTATCACTAAGCTATGTCCAGCCCACCATCATGATAAAAATAAAATTTTAAAAAGTGAAAGTTTGTTTTGTTTAATGACACCACTAGAGTACACTGATTAATTATTATTGGCTATTGGATGTCAAACATTTGGTAATTATGACTCGTAGTCATCAAAGGAAACCTGTTACATTTTTTGTAATGCAGCAAGGGAACTTTTATATCCACTTTTCCGTTAACAGGAAAGAAATACCATGACCTTTGATCAGTTGTGGTGCACTGGTTGGAATGAGAAAAAACACATTCAGATGAATAGATCCACTGCAACGCCATCACCTCAAGCGAGCATTCAACCGACTGAGCTAAATCCCACCCAAAGGTTCTTATATACAATTCTAGTTATTTTCCACACGAAGGCCTTACTTCTAAATTCTAGTTATTTTCCACACGAAGGCCTTGCTTCTAAATTCTAGTTATTTTCCACACGAAGGCCTTACTTCTAAATTCTAGTTCTAATGTTGTATGGGCATACTATATATAGCAAAACCAGCTAAGAAATATAACATTAAAAATAATTGTGAGGTGAGAAGTAGAATATTAGAAATAATTGTATAATCACAACAGTTATACTGTAGAAGAAAAAGAAGAAGAAGAAGGAAATGTTTCTTGTTCCAGCCAGTGCACCATGACTGGCATATCAAAGGCCATGGTATGTATTACCCTGTCTGTGGGATGGTGCCTATAAAATATCCCTTGCTGCTAATCGAAAAGAGTAGCTCATGAAGTGGCAACAGCGGGTTTCCACTCTCAATATCTGTGTGGTTCTTATTAACCATATGTCTGATGCCATATAACTGTAAATTAAATGTGCTGAGCGTGTCGTTAAATAAAACATTTCCTTCCTTCCACCTAGAGTTTAAATATTGAAATACAAGTGTATTACCAATCTTTATTTCAAGAGGTCGGAAAAGGGAAGCAACTCTCATGATACATCAGTATACAAGCAACATATTACATGATGTACCTACCAGGTTTAAGAGTTGATGGGGATTAACGTCTACGTCACCATAGGCATATATATGTGCAAAAGCCGGTACCAGGAGAAGAACTTGATACTTACCAGTCTTTAAGATTTGATGGATTAACTTCTACATCACCATGCACATTGGCAAGAGCCTGTATGATCAGTGTTCACCAAATGTTTGATACAGTCACAAGTCCTCCTAAAAGCTTTGGCTAGTGCCCTACTACATGTATGTATTATGACAATACAGTTGATCATTTCCCACCAGCCCAGACAAGTAATTCATTAGCTGGGACTGAGGGCTGGTGCATTTGTCAAACCCTGGTAGCACGAGATGAACTTACCAGTGTTAAAACTTGATGAATTAATTTGTAAATCACCACGTCCATCTGCTAATTTAAAGCCAGTACCAAGAGATGAACTTAGTACCTGCTAGGCTTAAGATTTGATGGATTAACTTCTACATCACCTTGCACATTAGCAATAGTCGGTATTAGCAGATGAACTTGGTACCTACTTAATTTGTAAGTCACCATGTGCATATGCAAAAACCAGTACCAAGAGATGAACTTAGTACCTACTAGGTTATAGGACGTGATGGATTAATTTGTAAGTCTCCATGTGCAATAGCAATAGCCAGTACCATAAGATGAATTTATCATGCTAAGGACTTGATGGATTAAACCATTATGTCACTATGTGCAATAGCAATAGCCAGTATCACAAGACAAACTTACCATGCTAAGGACTTGATGGATTAAACCATTATGTCGCTATGTGCAATAGCAATAGCCAGTATCACAAGACAAACTTACCATGCAAAGGACTTGATGGATTAAACCATTATATCGCTATGTGCAATAGCAATAGCCAGTACCACAAGATGAACGTACCATGCTAAGGACTTGATGGATTAAACTATTATGTCACCATGTGCAACAGCAATAGCCAGTGGGTATTACACTATTAGAAATAATCACATAATCATATTACCTGTACTGTGAATGAATCCTCCATGCTACTGGTAATCCCATTATTTGCCCAACGTCCGTTGTTTGCTGGGTATATCCATAGTAAGAAACAGACACAGTCTAGATGTATATAGTAAATACAGCAGACAGCTCTGTGGACAACCAGCAGTAAAGTCTGTTATATATTGCCCACTTGTTTTCAATCCAAACAGATTAAATAACTGCAAAGATGATTATACCACTCTTGGAGCTATAACTGAGAGGAATCATTCAGTTAAGAGATGTCTTGTTGTTTTAGTGAATTACAACAGAGTCACTTATTCCATGCCAATTCCCTCAAACCAACCATCAACATCAAAACTATCCACAGTTGTCTACCTTGAACAGCTTTGCTATGAAGCATTCAGTTGGTTTAAATTTTAAGATAGATATTTAACCACAAATCCTGTATTGATAGCATTGAAGGATCTTTTCAACAGCTGGCTATTGGCTATTACTAGCAGCTTATTGGTCAATACGATGACCGCAAGGTTGAAATCTTCCTTGAAACGTATTCACAGAAAAACAAAACCACACCCAGTGGAATGGCCACGATGACAAGGGCATGCCACCAGACCTTTATCCGAGACTTTTAAATAAGAAAATATCTCCCGTTTTTATCCATAACAGCTAAATCGACATCACAGCGTGGAGTTCCCTGACCAGCTGTTCCCTCATTCGAGTGTGTGTGTGTGTGCCAGTATGGCACTCGTGTTGTGCGCCAGACCACTCGCTTAATCAATATATTGATATCTGTAGCATGTAATAATCCCATAATCCAAAGCCAGCTGTCTTGAGGACTTGCACATGTGACTGTGTTTCCACTCTCCTACAAAGTTGCCCTTCTTTCAGAGGTCTGGTGCTCTCAAGACATGCATGGACCAGTCGCCACACCCTGGGAGAGACACCCTTGCACAATACACAATAACTTTTATGTGACTTTCAATGCACACTTTTCAATGGCTGTTGGAATCTTTCCAACTGTTCTTGTTAAGAACTGAAACCGATAGAGCTGTTTCAGAGTTGAACTACATGAACATAAGATATTACTTTCAAATTCCTGTTTGTACATGTCACACATGACTGCTTCATTATCAAGACAATTTAAAAAAAAACATTAATCTTTTAAATTCGTTTTTCTATACCCACCAACGCAAAATAGAAATTTATTTCAGAAATGTAAGCACAGGGCAAAAGATCGGGAAGAACCACAGGTTAAAAATAATAATTTTGGTGTCTCAACTTCACCTTACCTCCCCTCGCCTTCCTCCACCTCCCCATCTGCCTCCCCTCTGGAACATCCCTTCCACTGATATTTGATGTGTAGACCATGAACAAGCGATATTATTTTCAAACTTCAATTGATGGCATGCGTGACTGGACCATTAACAAGACAATTGAAACAATATCAATTTTCACAACTCGATATCGAATATGCAAAAAAATGTGAATATGTTAAATAATAAAATGTTCACAAACAGTGTAAACGTATAGCTTGCTTAGTGTTTATCCTTTTGTTTCGAGTGTGGATGTATTGGAATATTGGAATCCGATCTCATTTGATCACAGTGAAAACAAGAGGGTTGTTTGTTGTGTTTACGGAGAACAATGAGGTAGGGATCAATGTCAGACCATGGTGAGAGGTTTGAACACATGAATGATGGATGAGTCTCAACAAAAACTTCATAAATGTGAGTCTCAGTGTTTACGGTATTTAATTAATTGTTTATGATAAAACAAAAATAGAGCTAATTAATAGTCTTTCTGTGTATATTTAAAATGTGGCATATATACCAAGGACATTTTTAGGAATGTTTAAAAGGGGATTGTTCTTAGTCATATTAAAATAAAATAAAAACTTACAAATGAATGAATGAATGAATGAATGTTTAACGACACCCCAGCATGATAAATACATTGGCTATTGGGTGTCAAACTTTGGTAAATGCAAAAATAATGTGATCAAGTTAAAAATTTAACAGTTAAATAAAAACACAGTGTAAAGAACTGTGTAAAAATACAAATATCACAGATATATAATATTAAAATTTAGAATAAAAGTCAGTATAATGTAAAAACTGCAATAAAAGTACTGGATGAAATCGAAATGATTCCATCACATTTCTTCGACCAAATATATCTTTTCTATTTTCTGTCAGATACACTCCACCAAAATGTGGCGCACTGTCAGAGTACACTGACAGTGCTCACACTGAGGTTGAGGGTCTTTCTTCAAGATAAATGAATGGGTCACATAAGTATGACCGATGTGGGCACGACACAAGACTATTTCAACCTTCCTGCACTGCCGATAGGAGGACTGCCACTCTCCAAGACTGGCTTGATAGCATGAAGCTTGTTCACAACCGCACTGTCCTAATCATGTTGCCAAGTTAAAAAGATAAATTGGTTGATACTATGTTTAAACTCAGTATAAGGTACACCAGTGCTGGTATGAGGCAAATCCAAAGCAGACTTGGCAGCAGAATTTTATATAGCTGCTGTATAATACTTCGAAGCAAAATATTGCAAAGAGAGAGAGGGAAAAAACCCACATGTACACTTCAAATCTCCTTCTTCAGTTGTGCCATTGTACTGTTTTTTCATAGATTTTTCTCATATTGCTTATGAATCCAAATCTGAAAGCATTTCAACCATGTTAACTATAATTAAAGGATTAAAATGCAGATGCACTACTCGAATATCAGAAACTACCATAGAGAACCTTGTTTCCAGGAAAGTGCCCCAAAATACCGGTAATAAGGTACGGTAGGTCAGTTTTTTTTTTTTTATTGTTTACTACATTCACCCCTATTGGTCCAAATAAAATGTTATGGGTGTACTCTTTTCACCTACATTTTTTTTTTTTTAAATCGACCAAAAAAAAAATGCATTGGGAAACAATTTTGGAACAGCCTTTTTTTTAAAGTAGGCTTGAGATTCCAGAAACAAATTATTTTTCCAGGCCTTACAAATGAATCTCCAGTGTCTGTTTTTAAAATATTACATACTGGAACATAACTTTTCACCTGAGCAGGTAAATTTGTTTATTAATAATAAGACATGATGTTCTTCATTCTGTATACTACATTACACCATACAACTCGTACCTGCATGTACGTTATTACATTCTTCTATATAATTCTTCATTCTGTACATCATACCACACTACATTAATTTTTCTGACACGAGTTTTGTGAACACAATCTCCGTATTCATGTGTTATTTGTGACCACCTAACTACTATTTACTGCTGTTGTGTT
>NC_054702.1:7972640-8007640 GCF_016097555.1 Gigantopelta aegis | reverse complement strand
GTAAATAAACTAGCTCTGACCAATGGCATGTTTTGCAGGCCGAGTGGTTGCAAACAACTTGACTGGTATCATGATCTTCTTTTATTACATCACATTCATCTAATGTCCAGCACAAAAACCAGTCTAGCTAGCAACTGCAATTACTTGCCTCATGTTATACTTAGGTTTGGTGTCACAAACACACTGTATATCTGTGTTGGTGCTAAATATGACAAAGAATCCAACATCTACTAACAGAATTTTAACCAGTGAAAGTTCTGAACACCACCAACTGGACAAATACAGCAGGAGTATTTTTATATCAGCAGTAAACAAATATAGAATGTTTTCATTACCACTTTTAAAATCCAATGAACTCTTAGATGATAATATGTAGTCACTCAACCACTTGGCATTCAAATTTGTTATAATTCTAAATACATATTTTTAACACGTCAACACAAATTTGTAGAGAATTTGAGACGTTACAATGCCTGCAATGAAGAACAAACATCAATGAAGCTACTCACGTATTTTTGGTTTTATCCATGGGTGAAAGCACTCTGAATTAAGTCCTACCAGTGAAGACGTATAGGACACATGTTAGGACACAGGGCACGTCCTATATGAGTCTGTGTCCCTATATATCAAGGTGAAGCAGGAGATTCCCCTAATTATATGGCCATGTACGTTTAAATGATCCTATTTATGACGCCTCAGCTGGGAATACGGTCCAAAGCACCGGTCTACACATCAGAATTGCCTGATCTATTCCTTCCGAAGATCCTCGTGTTCGTTCCAGCCAGGAGAAAATCAATACGAGAAGGTCTTATTGGTGAATAGCATCTTGGCTTGGACTTCCCGCCCGCAGCACTGTGGCCGTACACACGCGGTGTGAAAACCGGCAGCCGTAATCAGCAGACGCAAGGATTGAGAAAATCTGCTGGTCGTGCATCGACATCTTTAAGCTGAACAATGTATTTTCTGAAATATAATTGGACTATTAAACGCTGTTAAAAAATATCACATTTAAGTTTGAACAATTCATTTTCCTGAAAGTATAATTGGCCTAATTAAACTGTTTTAAAATATAACAGAAAGAAACATGTTTGTGGCCTATTAAAATGCTATAAAAAATATGACGGAGAAATATACTTGACCTATAAAACAAATTGGCATATTAAACTGAGACACAAAAACTTTTTGGCCTATTAAAATGTTATAAAAATATGATTGACAAACATATTTGACCTACCCGGTATTAAAGGGACATTCCCGAGTTTGATGCAATTTTTAAGATGTTATGGACTAACGGAGACATTTTAACGATTGTAATTACACATCAAATATATTTTTGTGCATAATATATTAGTGGCTGTATATTAAACGTGTTCCTGATCATTCTAATATTTGTACTACATGTAGGTTAAATTTCATTTTATTTCCAAAAATATATTTTTTTGTACGTACGAAATTATTTGAAGACAAAATCCAGTTTGGGCTTCTTACAAATATTAAGACGACCAGAAACACATTGAATATTCAGACAATGATATTCTAAACAAGAAAATATATTTAATATGTAAGTTTAATCGTAGAAATATTTTATTAGTCGGAAACATTTTACAATGCAGCAAACTCAGGAATGTCCCTTTAAAGTATGTTTAAAAACATGATTCTGACAAACTGGCATATATATGACACAAAGAAACATGTTTGGGCTGTTAAAATGTTATAAATTATATGACAGAGAAACATATTTGACCTATTAAACTAGGTATGTTTAAAAACATGATTCTTAAAAATTGCCATATTAAATCATACATGTATATTAAAAAAAAAAAAAACACTAAGAAACATATTTGGCCCAAAATGGAGAAATATATTTGGACTATTAAACTATTTTTAAAATTTAATTTAAAAAGTTATACTTGACTTATTAAACTTAAATAAGAAAAGAAACACAAATATCAATTTAGTTTGGGTTTTTTTATTTATTTAAAATTATTCACTTTGTATCCCATTTAGTTTTAAAACAAAAATGACATTTGGGTTGTTACACTATGATAAAAACAAGACATGACAAGCAGAAACACGCTTGTTCTATTAATTTATGTTAAATAAAACACAAAGAACCTTATTTAGCTTAAATTATCAAATGTAACACAAAGAAACATATTTGGTGTATTACAATATGTTAAAAATAGTGCACAAATAAACATATTTGGCATATTAAACAATCCGGAAAAAAAACAAGATACTGAAAAATATGACTTATTATAAACTATTAATTCATTGGTGCTATATAATCCATGAAGCACTTGACCAGACCAAATTTTGTAATGGACTAGCTGGACAGACAAAATCCAACCGAGTATGCATATTAGTTCTTTACTAGTGAGAATGATAATATCATTAGTGGTACCTATTGAAAAGCTCTCCACTGGGCTGCCAAACATACTTTATCAAATCTACCAGCCTACAGCTATAGCAGCCAACAAAGAAAATCACTTTCTGGCAGCCAATGGCCAACTAACTGGTTAGCTAACTGCCAGGAATTATGGTGTTTGCTTTAGTTACCACATCGGATGGCGGCAGTGAAGGTGGTTTCGGCTCACAATTACTCCTAATTTACTGACGCTCTAAATTACACTTGGCACTAGAAGATGATCATTATTCTGGCATGGTTGCTGGGCCACGCCAGTTAAAGATATATTTTTACATTTTATTTCACCAAATGTTTTGTGTATACATGTATATAAAAAGAGTTAACACTGCAGTTTTATGTACAGAGGAAGGAAGGAAGGAAATGTTTTATTTAACAATGCACTCAACACATTTTTAATTACAGTTATATGGTGTTGGACATATGGTTAAGGACCACACAGATATTGAAGGAGGAAACCCGCTGTCACCACTTCATGGGCTACTCTTTTTTCAATTAGCAGTAAGGAACCTTTTATATGCACCATTCCACAGACAGGATAACACATACCACTGCCTTTGATATACCAGTCGTGGTGTTTTATGTATAGAGAGTTATGGGATGTGTGTAGATGTAGGTGTTACTGAAAAAGTGAAAGAAAAAAACAAACATTAAAAAGATTTTTTTTGCATTAAGGATATTTACTAGCTGGTGACTTTTAGCATTGTACTGTCTGTAGAAAGAACAAAGATGTGCTGTGAGACTGAATGTCAGTAATATGAGATTGAATGTCAGTAATGTGAGATTGAATGCCAGTATTGTGAGACTGAATGCCAGTAATGTGAGACTGAATGCCAGTAATGTGAGACTGAATGCCAGTAATGTGAGACTGAATGTCAGCAATGTGATTAACTTCTTGACACTATGCTCGAGAGTTTTGGTTACAGTCACTCTTTCCCGTTAGTGTTGGTGTGGTCCCCTATTTATTTCCATCAGTACAGTTCTCAAACTCTTAAGTCTTTATTGACTGGAGACAGATTGTGCCTCTTCCTTATCAGTACGGGGAGTGTGTCATCCAGGGTCATACCCTATAAGGACATCTACAGGGGTAGTAGTCACCATATGACAAGAGAGAGTCTTCAGACAAGCAGTCCTACCAGCCACAGTGGATAACATCCACAGACTGATGACGGTTCTCTTCTCCACCAACTACCCACTGATCCTCAGAGAGCTCTGCATGTGAAGAAATACACCCAGCACTCTAGCAGAACTCTCTGGATCACTCTAATCACCTTCAGGAGAGAAGGTACATTACTCTAGCAGGACTCTCTGGATCACTCTAATCACCTTCAGGAGAGAAGGTACATTACTCTCGCAGGACTCTCTGGATCACTCTAATCACCTTCAGGAGAGAAGGTACATTACTCTCGCAGGACTCTCTGGATCACTCTAATCACCTTCAGGAGAGAAGGTACATTACTCTAGCAGGACTCTCTGGATCACTCTAATCACCTTCAGGAGAGAAGGTACATTACTCTAGCAGGACTCTCTGGATCACTCTAATCACCTTCAGGAGAGAAGGTACATTACTCTAGCAGGACTCTCTGGATCACTCTAATCACCTTCAGGAGAGAAGATACATTACTCTAGCAGGACTCTCTGGATCACTCTAATCACCTTCAGGAGAGAAGGTACATTACTCTCGCAGGACTCTCTGGATCACTCTAATCACCTTCAGGAGAGAAGGTACATTACTCTAGCAGGACTCTCTGGATCACTCTAATCACCTTCAGGAGAGAAGGTACATTACTCTAGCAGGACTCTCTGGATCACTCTAATCACCTTCAGGAGAGAAGATACATTACTCTAGCAGGACTCTCTGGATCACTCTAATCACCTTCAGGAGAGAAGGTACATTACTCTCGCAGGACTCTCTGGATCACTCTAATCACCTTCAGGAGAGAAGGTACATTACTCTAGCAGGACTCTCTGGATCACTCTAATCACCTTCAGGAGAGAAGGTACATTACTCTAGCAGGACTCTCTGGATCACTCTAATCACCTTCAGGAGAGAAGGTACATTACTCTAGCAGGACTCTCTGGATCACTCTAATCACCTTCAGGAGAGAAGGTACATTACTCTAGCAGGACTCTCTGGATCACTCTAATCACCTTCAGGAGAGAAGGTACATTACTCTCGCAGGACTCTCTGGATCACTCTAATCACCTTCAGGAGAGAAGGTACATTACTCTAGCAGGACTCTCTGGATCACTCTAATCACCTTCAGGAGAGAAGATACATTACTCTAGCAGGACTCTCTGGATCACTCTAATCACCTTAAGGAGGCCACATAACGACATATAGATCAGATTTGAAACATTTTGACCTTCATTCAAAAATTATTTCAGAATTACTCCCAGAATTACTTTTTTTGCTACATTATTAAATAGTATTATTCTCTCTTCTCTTATTAATGTTTTTACTGTCCTTCTAAAATACTTCAAATTGTATACTTTTTTGCTGAACAGTCAATTGTTTTTGGGGGGAGGGTCTGTTAATATTTTCTTTTTCTTAAATTCTGTTACGTTTTTCACTAACTGCTATTCCAAATTCTGCCCATTTTTCACTTATTGCCACCCCCTTCTATCCCAGACCCAGTCACTGACAAATTCACATATTAGCCCTGGAAAGACATGCTTGAACCTTCATTGGATGTTAATATGGTATTTGTATCCTGTATCCTTTAAGTCTTACATTTGTTCTCTAGTTAAGTACCAGGTAAGTCATTTAATTATTACTGTTCAAGTGTCTGTTTTCATCCTGGCAATCAACCATGGCAATCAACAATGCCATGGAGATCGCCAAGCTGTCTTCGATTTTACATGGCATTTATTTTGCAGATTAAAAATTTAAATTTGCAATATCACATTTCCTAGTTAATTATTAATTTTTGTCGATCAGACCAATTAAACTACTCTCTTACACACTGATCACAAAACAGCTGTGGAAAATGCTATGGAGACCTATTTATCCATGACATACTTTTTTGCTATAGCTTTGTTTTTTAATTGGCAGGAAGTGTTTTGAAGTTCTGCTTGACATGTTTGTCTGGGGATTTTAACCAAGCATCTACAAAGCCTTACAAAGCTTATGGTCTAACCACTACACCCTTGCAGTTGGCCAAGATCTGTCAGTGACTATACATACATGTATGGTCGAGATCTGTCAGTGACTATACATACATGTATGGCCGAGATCTGTCAGTAACTACACATACATATATGGCCGAGATCTGTCAGTGACTATACATACATGTATGGTCGAGATCTGTCAGTAACTACACATACATGTATGGTCGAGATCTGTCAGTGACTATACATACATGTATGGCCGAGATCTGTCAGTAACTACACATACATATATGGCCGAGATCTGTCAGTGACTATACATACATGTACATGGCCGAGATCTGTCAGTGACTATACATACATGTATGGCCGAGATCTGTCAGTGACTATACATACATGTATGGCCGAGATCTGTCAGTGACTATACATACATGTACATGGCCGAGATCTGTCAGTGACTATACATACATGTATGGCCGAGATCTGTCAGTGACTATACATACATGTATGGCCGAGATCTGTCAGTGACTATACATACATGTACATGGCCGAGATCTGTCAGTGACTATACATACATGTTAATCCTCTTCCAGTAATTTCCTCCCTGGAAGGTGTCCACTCATGGAGTGTAACACTTGAGATAATGACATTCATCAGGTCTGATCAGCCAGAAAGGTTGCTGTGCAGCTGCAAAAAGGAACACACTCCATCAGAGCATACACAAGTGTAATTGAAATATTGCATGTTTCAATTTACTGGAGAGTGGCTTTTTTGCAAATTACCAAAAATGACAAAGAATCAGACTCCTCTGGGCTCAGTGCTAATTCGTGTCGGCACCACCACAACAAACAGAGAGTCCGGCATCATGGAGAACTGTAGCATGCATGTGGTAATGGCACTTAGTCTTCCTTCACTGAATTTCAATAGACTGGGTGCAGACTCAGCCATCATGTATAATATGAAGACACTAAATTATTTAATTAATGAGTGACAATTTAATTAAAGTAATAAAATTAGGAGATATTTCCAGACTACTAAACTAATTGTAGTCTCTGAGGAATAAAATATAATATTACAAGAATTTAAGAATGTTATAGAGAAATAATTTTATTTGCATTGACTTTATGCTGTTTGAAGGTACATGTAGATACGTGGAATGTTATGTAGCCATAATGTAGGTGGGTAGGTGGTATATGAATATATTAATACTATACATGTAAGTGACAATATATTGATAACTCAAACTGAGTATACAAAAACCCAGACAAAATACAGTTCAAATTTCTAAGTCATTCCATCTAAATTACTTAGTAATACAAGTTAAAAAACAAAAACGAGAATAAAAACCCATGAAACCAAAATAGAAACATGTAACACAGAGAAATTAAAAGACATTAATTTTTATTAGAACATAAAACATTTGGGTCAAATTTACAAAGCCTGTTTATGTTTTGTAAACGTATAACTAGATACATTTTCAATGCTTAAATATTGTAAATGTTTAAGCATTGAAAAACACAGAATATACAATGGATGGTGTTGTTATATAACACCACCTATACTAATGTTAAGTTATTCCCCTTGACTACATGTAAATGTGGCCCATTATATTTTATGTATGATGATGAGACAATGATGAAGCCAAAGTATTTCACTTTCCTAAAATGCTGACTATAATTAAAAGAAAAACAGCTCACTTTGAGATATCAATTTCTTGTTTGATGCAATTTCAGGAAGACCCAAAACAGTCTGTAAGTCAAAATATTATGACAAATGCAACTTGGGTTCATCATTTTCATTCAGAAACCACACAATTTCAAGTGGAAGCACTCTGGTATTTTGCCTCTAAAGGCTTCCTAAATGGATTTTTCTGTGGGAAAGGTTATGGCTTCAGTTTTCTGAGATTCTGAAAGAATTTTGATGATCACTTACGGTACCTTTGGAAAGACATCACAATGAATGAGGCTCAAAAAGCTAAAAAGCTTGCAACATGCTATTAGGAATAAATGCTCCAGAATGTGTCATGCACCTGTCATCCTCGCAAGTCAAGCAAACATTTCGTCTAACTGACGTAGTAGTCACGCGGAATGGTACATTTCGTCTAACTGACGTAGTAGTCACGCGGAATGGTACATTTCGTCTAACTGACGTAGTAGTAACGCGGAATGGTACATTTCGTCTAACTGACGTAGTAGTAACGCGGAATGGTACATTTCGTCTAACTGACGTAGTAGTAACGCGGAATGGTACATTTCGTCTAACTGACGTAGTAGTAACACGGAATGGTACATTTCGTCTAACTGACGTAGTAGTAACACGGAATGGTACCTTGGCCTGCGAAGATGTGTTCCTGCAGGACAGTGAGCCAGCTCACATAGGTCAAGCTTCTGTAACATAAGCAATCAAATATGTTTCAATCTATAGTCCATCCCATGGGAAATGCCTTATTCATGCTATGAAATTTACCACTAGTTATTTATATCTGAGCTGATTGTTTTCTAAATTACACACAAATTTTGTTTTTTCCAAAACTAAACTGAATTTATTTACAAACAAAACATTTTTGTAGAAGGATGTGATGGACTATAGTTTCTATTTGTGAATAAACTGAAAGTGGTGGTACATAGTTTCCCATCCTTCTTACTCATTTGACCTTTCACCTTTACACTTGTAAACTGAAAGCAGAGTTGCAGGGAAGAGCATATGGTATGAGTGATTTCATTGGTGTTGTTGAAGACTTTTTGAAGTCCCAGTATAAAGCATTCTGTCATCGTACCAACATTAGAGCAGCATTTTACTAAATGCATTGTTGTAGAAGCTGACCATAAGGAAAAATATTGATGAAACATTTGATGTGTCTCAAACCTAAGTATCATGCATGTTGGGCAAGTGAAGGGCAGGTCGAGTCAGAATTTATAACGTGACAAACACTACTTTTTAAACACTATTTCATATTTTTCACTATTAGAGCCCTCTTGGATAATTAAAATCAAACATTATTCAGATCTATTTAGATTATCCAATGCATTTTTTTTTTTGTAATTCTAAAAATGCGCATACCTCTGAGAAGTAACAGTTATGGAGACAAGATTTAATTTATTTTTAGAGGCTATTTCCCAATTTAGACATCCTAGACTCTTGTGTCACTCTGTTTTAACTTTATCCAAATGGGTCGGTCTGATATTGATCCCCATCGGTGGTCCATTGGGATATTTCTCGTTCCAGCCAGTGCACCACAACTGGTATATCAAAGACCATGGTATGTGTTACCCTGTCTGTGGAATGGTGTATATAAAAGATCCCTTGGTACCAATGGAAAAATGTAGCAGGTTTCATCTCTAAGACTATGTCAAAATTACCAAAATTACCAACAGCCGATGATTAATAAATCAATGCGCTCTAGTGGTGTAATTAAATAAAACAAACTTCTTTTTTATCCAGATGTGTTACAGGTTTGTAGATTAACTAAACTTAGTGTTCATTTTTGTGGATTGAAACTAGGTTCTGTGCCTTTAAGATCCATGCAGGCCGGATATATGCTATGTAACTGTGATGGCAGCAAACATCTTGTCATGGTACACTGATCTTTATATTACTAGGGTCCGCACCTTTAAGATTCATGCAGGCCGGAGATATGCCATATGTAACTGTGATGGCAGCAAACATCTTGTAAATAGTCCTGGTACACTGATCTTTATATTACTACGGTCCACACCTTTAAGATCCATGCAGGCCGGAGATATGCCATATGTAACTGTGATGGCAGCAAACATCTTGTAAATAGTCCTGGTACACTGATCTTTATATTACTAGGGTCCGTGCCTTTAAGATCCATGCAGGCCAGAGATATGCCATATGTAAGTGTGATGGCAGCAAACATCTTGTAAATAGTCCTGGTACACTGATCTTTATATTACTAGGGTCCGCGCCTTTAAGATCCATGCAGGCCGGAGATATGCCATATGTAACTGTGATGGCAGCAAACATCTTGTAAATAGTCCTGGTACACTGATCTTTATATTACTAGGGTCCGCACCTTTAAGATCCATGCAGGCCGGAGATATGCCATATGTAACTGTGATGGCAGCAAACATCTTGTAAATAGTTCTGGTACACTGATCTTTATATTACTAGGGTCCACACCTTTAAGATCCATGCAGGCCGGAGATATGCCATATGTAACTGTGATGGCAGCAAACATCTTGTAAATAGTCCTGGTACACTGATCTTTATATTACTAGGGTCCGTGCCTTTAAGATCCATGCAGGCCAGAGATATGCCATATGTAAGTGTGATGGCAGCAAACATCTTGTAAATAGTCCTGGTACACTGATCTTTATATTACTACGGTCCACACCTTTAAGATCCATGCAGGCCGGAGATATGCTATATGTAACTGTGATGGCAGCAAACATCTTGTCATGGTACACTGATCTTTATATTACTAGCATTCAAGAACAATGGGCAGGATGCAAACATTCTGCTGTAGCTATTCATTAGGTCATAAAAAGAGAAAGGAAAAACAGGTGGTTTGTTTCAAGTGAGCTGTCTGAATATCATTTCCCTTATGTTTTTGTTATATTCAAAGTAATAGCAGTGTACAGATTGGGTTCAACATATACAAAGGATATACATACTGCATTAATATAATTCAGTCATCAATATGGCACATTATAAAATGTCACCTTTATGAATATGTTTGAAACTTTAAGGACAGTTAGGTTGTGACCTAGATTTAGAATATTGTAGAATTATCTAAGTCTTTTAAGAATTTGGACACTGTCCAGCCTTACCGTAATTACCAACTCAATTCAGTTTACAAAGATTTTCAGATTAGAGTGATGCTGGTTTCAACACCATGCACTGCATCACTCAACTGTAGAAACCTCCAGTTCTAAATTAGATATTGCCAAGCAAGAAGTCTCGGGTCTCCTGTCACAGATTGAACTAATAATTGCTTTCAAGTTGTGGTCAAGTGGGTTTTTTTGTCAAATCAGTACTTTGATGGAAATATTCTGCAAAAGTATTTCTTGCAATAAATGGAACTGGAATAGCAACTCTTTTTTTATAAACTTAAATTTTAATTAAATATCTTTGGATTGAAATTTGAATAGTAATTTTGTTAATTAATTAATTTACTTTTAAATAAATAGAATCCAAGTAATAATCTGTTTAATTAAACTTTAATCAAAATATTTAAATTGGTATTGGTAAATAATAATTTTATTAATCAATTTAAATTTTAAATAATTTATTTAAATCAAAATTGAAACACTGATTTAATTTTTTTTTCTTTGGATTGAAATTAGAATAGTAATTTTATTAGTAAATTTTATTTTTAATTAGTTTACTTTTAAATAAACAGAATCCTAGCAAATATTTGTTTATAATTAAATTAAATGTAAATTAAATTTTTTTTAATGGAACTGGAATAGTAATTTTATCAACCAACTTAAATTTTAAATAATTTCTTTAAATCAAAATGGGAAGAGTGATTTTAATTTAAGTTTTAATTAAATTGCTTTTTAAAAAAACTTGATGTACCAAAACTCAAGAAATGGCAATGACATTTAACTATGATTAATAACCAAACAAACATCAGCTCCTTTCACTCGATTGAATTAGACCCGACACAGCCATCCACTGACTGTGAATTAAAGCGAAGAATCAAAGTGAAGGCTTTTCAAAGGTCAAACAAGCAGCAACATCACTCACAATGGACAAGAAACTGTTGAGGTTAAAGTCTCAGGCTTGTTCTCTTTGACACATTATTAGGCAGATATATAGGGGAGGGGGGAAGTTGTAGAATCAAAAATTGCTTTTTTTTTTTTTAATTACCTAAAAACCTAAATTAATAACTAGAGTGAAACCTCTCAAAACTGGACCCTCTGTAAACTGGAATTCCCACAAAACCAAATGTTTTTCACGGTCCCTTTTCAAATATCAGTACAAAACAGAAGCTCTCTAAACTGGATACCTCGATAAACCAGACCTTTTACTTGGTTCCATGGGTGTCCAGTTTAAAAAGGTTCCACTGTATTGGGCAATACAAATAGAATCATTCTGTGATTAATAATTACATTTTGTTCTTTTAAACAATTAAATTTTATTCCAACATAATTTTTGTGCTTATATATTCAACTAAGATCCAAGCACGCTATTCTGGGCATACACCTCAGGTATCTGGGCTGTCGGTACAGGACAGTGTGTTAATGATTGGTTGTTAGTGAGAGGCAAGTCAGTATAGTGGTCTTACACATACCCACAGAACCATTAAGACTACTGTGGGTGGAAGCCAGTACTGAGATACGAACTCAGAACCTACCATACTCACGGCTTATGACTTAATCACTACATAACCAGTGCACTATGACTGGTATATCAAAGTTGTGGTATGTGCTATCCTGTCTGTGGGATGGTGCATGTAAAAGATCCCTTGCTACTAATGGAAAAATGTAGTGTGTTTTCTCTCTAAGACTATATGTCAAAATTAAGAAATGTTTGACATCCAAGAGTTGATGATGAATAAATCTATGTGCTCTAGTAGTGTCGTTAAACAAAACAAACTTTTAACTTTATATCCAGCTAAGATCCAATCTCGCTATCCTGGACATACACCTCAGGTATCTGGTCTGTCTGTCCAGGACGGTGGGTTAGAGGTTAGTTGTTGGTTGTTAGTGAGAGTGTGGTGGTCTTACACATACCATTACATGAACCATTAAGACTATGGGTGGAAGCCAGTACTGAGATGCGAACCCAAAACCTACCAGACTCAAGGCTTATGACATAATCACTACACCACCAACACCAATTTTTGGTTAGTTGAATAATAACTCATGGGTTACTAAATGTGGCACTGCCAGACCAGCTCAATAGATTTTCTTTGCACCATACTGAAAACAAGAGTGGAAATCTATGACATTCTGTCAACATGGTTATACATTTAAAAGCTCTGTCTGGACATTACCAACGTGATGTGGGTCAGTTATTGATAAATCTTTACAGCGACTTAATGACACAGTCCCAAACTTTCTAATGCTGTAAGATGTTGAAAGAATTATATCTCTAGCCAATAAGTGCTTGGACAAGTGGGAGGTTATTCACTTGGTGTCTCTTCATAAACCTACATTATACATGTAAGCTCAAAGTATGCAATTTTCCTCTTGACTGAATTTTTTCAGTTTCCACAGTCACTGAACTGAATTTTCCTTTTTGTATCTTTGACTTTCATGAAAAAAAAAATCAAAACCAAATTAAATCAATATTCTTTCACCAACAAATGTCTCAATTTGTAAAATAACAAACAATAATTGCCCATAATTATAATTAATTTATATTTGTACCAAGAGGATATGTTCAGTATTTATGACTGAATCTGTTAATTATGCCAGTTGTGAAACAAGTTTGTTTGCAAGTTATATAAACTGAACATTGTATTGGGTTTTAATTGTTAAAAATGTTTATTGACTTTAATAGCATGTATACAGACTTAAAGGAATTTAGAATTCTTACTTCATCATGTTTAAAGTCAAAAGTATTCTTTGTTTATATAACAAAAATATACATAATTTATTGAAATTAATGCTTGAGTTTATTATATAGATATTAAAACATATAACATAACGATAATGTTAATATTAAAGTCAGATTATTCACTCAGAAAAGAAACGTACTGTTATTGTTTTAATGACCTCAGTACAAAGCTATTTGCTGCTTGACATATGGTTATATTGACACTTAGTTGATAGTGGAGGGGGGTGGGGGGGGGTGGAAACAGATAATACAAACTGCACTCCCTACTGTCAACTAAGTGCCAATATAACCATATGCTAGACAACACCTATAGAATTATATTGAAAAATAGCCAGGGATCTTTTATATGCACCTTCACATAGACAGAACAGTACATACCATTGCCGTTGATATATTAGTCATGGTACATTGGTTGGAATGGGAAACACCAACAATGGTAATAAATCCTGACGCATCGCCCCTCAGACAAGTAGTCTACACTGAGCTACATCCTGCCATCCACCCCTACTACAAATTTGTTTTTTAATTAAATATATTCTGTGTCAGTGATCAAACAAACAAAAAAGAAAGAACAAAAACTCCACTGTACAACTTGAGTGACAAGTCCTTAAAATATTAATGGAAAGTTTTGATTTTCTTAACACTACGTTAAACATGTTTCATTTGATTGAGCACTGATCATTCATCAAAGGGCAATAACTCTTTTAAATACTGATGGAATCTAATAGTAAAAAAACTGACTTTTTGGTTTTTTGTGTGAGATTTGAATTACATACATTATACATTATAATATTAAATGTTACTTGGTGAGGATGAATAAATGAATGTTTTACGACACCCCAGCACAAAGAACACACTGGGTGTCCAACAAATATTTATATTTATTTATTTATAAAAATATTTACAAAGTCTAATAGTTAAAATAAAATTGATTGACTGTTTACAAATTTGAAGTTGACTTACATGATAAAACAAATGGTTGGGGATTTAACTGTAAAAAGATCAAATCCCCTGGTCAACCCATTCTCTGATTAGGTTTTTCCCCAGTGCACCATGTCTGGTACATGTATAACAAAGACTATGATATGTACTGTTCTGTCTGTGAGAAAATGAATACAAAAGATTCCTTGTTGCTAGTGGAAAACAATGTAGTGCATTCCCTCAAAAGACTTCTTGTCGCAATTACCAAATGTCTGACATCCAATGGCCAATGATTAATTAATCAATTTTCTCTAGTGGTGTTATTAAACAAAACAAACTTTACTTTTATAAAACAAATTTAAATTACATCTACCGGTACATCTTTTCTAAAAAGTTTTTGCATGAAACTTCTTCTTGGTGAGAAAAATAAACTAGACATGCCCATACATCTAACTTGTATAGATTTGAACAAGTAAACCGACCATCACAACCAAACTCCCATTGATGCAGACTGTTATATTGATTGAATCAGTCGGAAAGTAGCTTCCCAGTGTCAATTTGAGTAAAGTTTGAATTCTATAAAATGTAATCTTTATGTCAATTTTGAGCATACAAGTCACTTGGCTTGCCATGCTGAGCTGGACTGTGAGCGACTGTGAGTTTTGTCTATGTAATGAGACACTGTCAATTAAACCCTAATTGACAAGCAGGGCTCGATCAATACGAGACCGGGGAGTTTTGTCTAGGCCTGACAGCCGGCCAGTGTGTAATCTAATTGTAAGAGGGCAATTCTCAAACTTTTCTTCATCTTACAAACGCTTTATGCTACGTTTTGGGGGCTGAGTGACAGGCCGGAACTATTTTTATCAACCTCTCATGTAAAATAGGGTGCTTCATAAAGTCATTCATGATGAAGGGTGGGAATGTCGAAGACAATTTAACTTGGTTTGTTGTGACTCTTTGTGTCTAGTACTATCGACAATTTGCATAATTGTTTGACTTAAGAAAATATGAAAATAAGTTATGTCAAGATGTGTAAAGATCCATTTTGATTATTGGTATTGATATAATATCTTTTACTGTTTGGAATAATAAAATAAAACAAAGGCACATTAATATTTGATTTATATATTGAAATTTGTTTTACCACATTAAACATAACTTGTAAAATAATTAATTAAAATAACTTGAATCTGCATTATAGTTGTTTACTTTATGAAAAAAAAAACTCACACAGTTTAATAAACCCCACAAACAACCACACAATAAATCTATTATTAGAACGAATATACAGTCAAACCTGTCCTAGCGACCACCTGTAATCAGCAGTCACCTGCCTTAAGCAGCCATTTTTCCCTCCCAAACAATTTATACTGTAAATGCACCTGTAATAAGCGGTCACCTGTCTAATGCGGCCAGCGGCCACCTAAATCAGATCCCAAATTGCTAAAGTACCTGTATTAAGCGGCCATATTAAATGTTTACAATTATACAAAAGGGATATTTTAACAACAGAGATACGGTGCAGCAAATAACCGATCTTCACACCTTCAGGAATATAGTACCCATTCAGTCTCGACATCTCTACTGCATGTGTATCAATTAAGAAAGTATGACTCCGCAATGTATCTTAATTTCCTCTGGGCAATCTACGCTTGACATTTGTAGATTCACTTACTATGGTAATACAATAGAAAAAGAAAACAAACTTATTGAGAATGGTTAATTTAATACATTCCATTTGCATTTTTTTTCTGAATGAGACATGTCAACAGTTGATTTATAGTCAACTGTGAAGCACACATCCACTGATTAGCAGTACAGACGGTAAAACAAGAAACAAGAACAAATGTTTTAAAGACTATATATGTGGCAACCTGTAATCAGCAGCCACCTGTCTTAAGTGGCCACTTTTATCTACTACCTTGTGTGGCCGCTTAAGACAGGTTTGACTGTACATATATGTTAATTCGTTTTATTACAATTAAATAGGCCTAAAAGCTAACTTTGTTTCAGGAAATGTGCCAAAACAATTAGATAAGGTAAGTCTGCTTTTTTTTTTTGTTATTTTTTTTTTTTTACGACATTCACCTTTACAGGTTCAGTTAAAATGTTCTGTATGTACAAATGTACTCTTTTCTTGTACAGGCTGGACAAAGCCCACTGGTAAAGCACTTGGCTGATGTCGGTTAGTCTAGGATCGATCCCTGTCAGTCAGCCCATTGGGCTATTTCTTGTTCCATCCAGTGCACCACGACTGATATATCAAAGGCCATGGTATGTGCTATCCTGTCTGTAGGATGGTGCATATAAAAGATCCCTTGCTACTAATAGAAAAATATAGTGGGTTTCCTCTCTATGACTGTCAAAATGACCATATGTTTGACATCCAATAGCCGATGATTGATAAATCAATGTGCTCTAGTGGTGTCGTTAAATAAAACAAACTTTTCTCCTACATGTTAATAAAATAAATAAATAAATAAATGAAAACAAAAGGCAAATGAAAAAATAAAATTAAGGTTGGCTCTTTTTTCTAGATCTACACTTTCCAACAGACAGAACAGTATATGCCATATCCTTTGTCTGTATGACCTCTCATGTACCAATCATCAGCACTGCATGAGATGGGAATAAACCTGCAGGTCCACTGAGGATACAACCCACAAGCAAGTGTTGTATCACCAAGCTACATTCCAAACCCATCTTCTAACAAGGTGGTAAACAGCAAAAAGAACAAAGAAATACAGTTTTATCTATGATTATATCATGTCAGGCTTATAGGATATTAAACAAACTTCCATTTTGTATCATGTTTATGTCCCTAGTGAAATAATTTTAATTGTTATGAGCTTTAGCGAGTGCCAATGAAACTTATTTCACAAGTGACATAAACATGATACAAAATGGTAGTGAGTTTAATATCCTATTTATTACCCATAATTGAGCTTAATTTATATCACTCAACTCGTTTGATTGATTTTCCTGTAAGGTTGTAGTGCGCTACCCAAACAAAAATACATGCTTGCGGCTAGGTTGTTGCAAGGTAGTTACAAGGTTGTTACAAGGTAGTACAAGCAATGCAAGCTAACATTTAGCTCGCGTAAGGTACCCAAACAAAAATTGCAAGCTTAATAAATAGCTGGTAACTAGCTGGTAACTACCTTGCGACAAGGTTGTACAAGCATATTTTACATGGTAGTAACTACCGCGTTTCGAGCTAGTATTTGGAACCTTTTTACAACCTTGCGACAAACTTCCTGCAAGCTTGCTACGAGCTTCCCGCACGCTTGCGACGAGCTTCCCGCACGCTTGCAACGAGCTTCCCGCAAGCTTGTTCAGTTTAAGCTAGTATTTGGAACCTTTTTACAACCTTGCGACAAGCTTTCTGCAAGCTTGCAATGAGCTACCCGCATGCTTGCTACGAGCTTCTCGCAAGCTTGCGACTAGCTTCCTGTACACTTGCGACGAGCTTCCCGCAAGCTTGCGACGAGCTTCCTGCAAGCTTGTTCAGTTTAAGCTAGTATTTGGAACCTTTTTACAACCTTGCTACGAGCTTCCCGCAAGCTTGCAACAAGCTTCCCGCAAGCTTGTGACGAGCTTCCTGCATGCTTGCGATGAGCTTCCCGCAAGCTTGTGACGAGCTTCCCACAAGCTTGCAACAAGCTTTCGGCAAGCTTGCGACAAGCTTCCTGCAAGCTTGCGACGATCTACCTACAAGCTTGCATCAGTGGCAGCCATCTTGCATCTTGTATAATTCTTTAAAAAAAACCCAATGGTTTTAAAGTGAAAAACATGAACAGTTAAAACAAAAAAATAGGTGCTACATGTTGTCAGATACTTAGGCTACAAAATTAGTTTACCTGTCTGATAGACATGTTCCATGTATGTGGGATAGTCTTGACTAAACTAATATGCTAAAAAGCTCCTGGTCCTATATTCTTCTTCTTCTTCTTGTTTTAGGTTATATTCCTCCACTATCTGGAGATCCACACTGTGGTGTAAAGTAATTTGTTTGTTTCTTCTTATTTTCTTTTTTCTCCTGTTCCACCAAGCAGGATTCAACCAAACTTGGTCAAAATGATCCTCTTATAGACCTGACCAAGTGTTGTTATTTTTCAGGCCAATACAAATTCCAAGATGGCCGCCCTGGCCTCTGAATAACTGAGACATTTTTAACTTTTACTCAAGTTCCACCATGCAAATTTAAACCATATGTATTCCTAATGATCCTCTCATGGCCCTGACCAAGTTTGTTATTTTTCGGGCAGATTTAAAATCAAGATAGCTGCCCTGGCCTCTGATTGACAGAGACATTTTTTTGCTTCTTTTCAAGGTCCACCAGGCAGGTTTCAATCAAACTTAGTCCAAATGATTCTCTCATGACTTACTAAATGTTGTTATTTTACTAAGTGTTGTTATTTTTGTGGCTGATTCAAAATCCAAGATGGCCACCCTGGCCTCTGATTGGCTCAGACATTTTCAACATGTTCTCAAATTCCACCAGGCTAATTTCAACCAAACATGGTCCATGTCATCCTCTCATGGCCATGCATATGTTATTATTTTTGGGGCCAATTGAAAATCCAATCATTACAAGATGATTCTGTTTTAACCATATTGTATTATCATTCGTATGTATTAATATTAATTTTGTTTTAATTATTATTGTAAATACTATCTAAATCTGTTACATGTATATTTGGTTGTTTAGCCACTGTTCCCACTGAATTTGATAAATCATATGAGAAGTTATGAATTAAAAAAAAATAACCATGAAAATGATTTGGACATAGCTTTTTCTCCACAAGTGTAGACATGCTTTCACAGTTGAAGATATACATGCAGCAAGCTTGCAAAAATTAAAACATGCTTGCGGGAAGCTTGCACAGTTGAAGATATGCATGCAACAAGCTTGCAAAATGAAAATATGCTTGCGGGAAGCTTGCACATTTGAAGATATGCTTGCAGCAAGCTAGCAAAAATGAAAACATGCTTGCGGAAAGCTTGCACAGTTGAAGATATGCATGCAGCAAGCTTGCGAATGCTTTCACAAATGAAAACATGCATGCGGCAAGCTTGCAGAAATACTGACTACCTTACACGAGCTAAATGTTAGCTTGCAAATAGCTTGCATTGCTTGTACTACCTTGTAACAACCTTGTAACTACCTTGCAACAACCTAGCCGCAAGCATGCATTTTTGTTTGGGGATATGTCTAAACTTGTGGAGAAAAAGCTAAGTCCAAATCATTTTCATGTTGTTGTTTTTTTTAATTCATAACTTCTCATATGATTTATCAAATTCAGTGGGAACAGTGGCTAAACAACCAAACATACATGTAACAGATTTAGATAGTATGTACAATAATAATTAAAACATAATTAATATTAATACATACGAATGATAATACAATATGGTTAAAACAGAATCATCTTGTAATGATTGGATTTTCAATTGGCCCCAAAAATAATAACATATGCATGGCCATGAGAGGATGACATGGGCCATGTTTGGTTGAAATTAGCCTGGTGGAATTTGAGAACATGTTGAAAATGTCTGAGCCAATCAGAGGCCAGGGTGGCCATCTTGGATTTTGAATCAGCCACAAAAATAACAACACTTAGTAAGTCATGAGAGAATCATTTGGACTAAGTTTGATTGAAACCTGCCTAGTGGACCTTGAAAAGAAGCGAAAAAATGTCTCTGTCAATCAGGGGCCAGGGCAGCTATCTTGATTTTAAATCTGCCCAAAAAATAACAAACTTGGTCAGGGCCATGAGAGGATCATTAGGAATACATATGGTTTAAATTTGCATAGTGGAACTTGAGTAAAAGTTAAGAATGTCTCAGTTATTCAGAGGTTAGGGTGGCCATCTTGGAATTTGTATTGGCCTGAAAAATAACAACACTTGGTCAGGTCTATAAGAGGATCATTTGGACCAAGTTTGGTTGAATCCTGCTTGGTGGAACAGGAGAAAAAAGAAAACAAGAAGAAACAAACAAATTACTTTACACCACAGTGTGGATCTCCAGATAGTGGAGGAATATAACCTAAAACAAAAAGAAGAAGAATATAGGACCAGGAGCTTTTTAGCATATTAGTTTAGTCAAGACTATCCCACATACATGGAACATGTCTATCAGACAGGTAAACTAATTTTGTAGCCTAAGTATTTGACAACATGTAGCACCTATTTTTTTTTTTAACTGTTCATGTTTTTCACTTTAAAACCATTGGTTTTTTTTTAAAGAATTATACAAGATGCAAGATGGCTCCACTGATTTTAGATCGTCGCACTTGCAAGAAGCTCGTCGCAAGCGTGCGGGTAGCTAGTCGCAAGCTTGTGGGAAGCTCGTAGCAAGCTTGCAGCAAGGTTGTAAAAAGGTTCCAAATACTAGCTTAAACTGAACAAGCTTGCAGGAAGCTCGTTGCAAGCTTGCGGGAAGCTCGTCGCAAGCTTGCAGGAAGCTCGTCGCAAGCGTGCAGGAAGCTAGTCACAAGCTTGCGGGAAGCTCGTAGCAAGCATGCGGGTAGCTCATCACAAGCTTGCAGGAAGCTTGTCGCAAGGTTGTAAAAAGGTTCCAAATACTAGCTTAAACTGAACAAGCTTGCAGGAAGCTCGTTGCAAGCTTGCGGGAAGCTCGTCGCAAGCTTGCAGGAAGCTCGTCGCAAGCGTGCAGGAAGCTAGTCACAAGCTTGCGGGAAGCTCGTAGCAAGCATGCGGGTAGCTCATCACAAGCTTGCAGGAAGCTTGTCGCAAGGTTGTAAAAAGGTTCCAAATACTAGCTTAAACTGAACAAGCTTGCAGGAAGCTCGTTGCAAGTGTGTGGGAAGCTCATCGCAAGTTTGCGGGAAGCTCGTCACAAGCATGCGATAATCTAGTCGCAAGCTTGTGGGAAGCTCGTAGCAAGCTTGCAGGAAGCTTGTCGCAAGGTTGTAAAAAGGTTCCAAATACTAGCTCGAAACGCGGTAGTTACTACCGTGTAAAATATGCTTGTACAACTTTGTCGCAAGGTAGTTACCAGCTAGTTATTAAGCTTGCAATTTTTGTTTGGGTAATCGATGACATTATCGTTTAACATGAAAGTGTTACGTCCCACTTGGCGTTCTACTGGGATGCATCACTTTGATATGTACCAAGATATTTTTAACTATTTGGGTAATAAATATGGTTATGGACCACACAGATAATGAAAGGGAAACCCATGGGCTACTCAATTTGATCAGCTACATGCATCATCCAACAGACAGTATCCTAGCAGAAAAATATCACAGCCTTTCTTACAATAAGGGACAGGATTTAGCTCAGTCAGTTGAGTGCTCGCCTGAGGTGCTTGCGTTGCAGGATCAAACCATCTCACCAACTGATTGTTTTTCCCCCATTCCAACCAGTGCTCCACAACTGTCAAAAGCCTTGATATGTGCTGTCCTGACAGTGGGAAAGTGCATATAAAAGATCCCTTGCTACTAATGGCAAAAATGTAGCGGGTTTCCTCTGATAGCTACATGTCAGAATTACCAAATGTTTAACATCATATAGACAATGATTAATTAATCAATGTGCTCTAGTGGTGTAAACAAAACAAACTTTAACTTTGCTACAACAATTCTGGAGCACAAAAAATACATTAGGGATATATCGTAGATGAATTATGGATCAGGCAAGTACTTTACCACTGAGCTACATCTCAAGCCCTGATCAAGAGGAATTGTGATTCTACAAAACAGACACGGAACTACGTACAACATGTAGTCATGTATGCATCTCTCACGATACCTTTTTTTGTTGTTCACAATAATCTGATAAAGGAGTAAAGTTGCATAATGCATTATTCTGAGAGGAAATCCTCCAAGGAAATTTAATCAAAGTGTTTATCCCTTTCTGTGGACTAGCTATGGTGGGGGTAATTGTTTAAAAGTCTGGATGGCATATTGTAGTTTGCCGGCACTTAGTGATGTTAGTACCAGCTTGTTTCTGTCCACCTCGGAACACAGCTAATACCCCCTCCAATCACCACCCCTCCCCCACCATCTTAATAACAGTGGCAAGTACTGCACCATTCTAACTTGGATTGCTAGGATCCATATTGTCTTCATGGAGATTATAAGGAAGTTACCTGGGTAAATTTAGTTTTAAACTTTCCTTTTGTGTAACTGAAAAGACCCTAATATATTGTATATTACTGTACCATGGTTCTTTTTCATATTAGATATATGACCCTGATTATGCTTGTACCATTCAAACTTTAGAATATGCCAATATCCACTGTACCCACATTGTGGGATGGATATTCTAGAGTGTACCCACATTTCCATCTGAAGATGGTACTGGAATGTGTCTCAAAATCTGAAGATGGTACTGGAATGTGACAACTTAACACTGGAATGTCTCACAATATGAAGATGGTACTGGAATGTGACAACTTGAACACTGGAATGTGTCTCAAAATCTGAAGATGGTACTGGAATGTGACAACTTAACACTGGAATGTGTCTCAAAATCTGAAGATGGTACTGGAATGTGACAACTTAACACTGGAATGTGTGTCACAATATGAAGATGGTCCTGGAATGTGACAACTTGAACACTGGAATGTGTCTCACAATATAAAGATGGTACTGGAATGTGACAACTTTAATATGCCAATGTGTCTCACAATTTGAAGATAGTCCTGGACAACTGGAATACTGGAAAGCCAACCAACATTCCTTTCATTTAAATGGTCTGTGTCATCAGTGCTTGGCATTCTGGAATATAATGGCCAGACATTGTATGCAAATAGCTGGCAACACTTGCAACTGAATTACTCATATTTACATCACAGAGACAAAATATAAGAATAACAAACATTCCTTTCTTCAGGGCCAACATTCTGGAATTTAATAGCTGGAGACATCACTGAATGACTCGTATTATATCACAGAGATAAGAACAACACACATTCCTTTCTTTTAAATGACTGTCTTCAGGGCCAATATTCTGGAATTTAATAGCTGGAGACATCACTGAATGACTCGTATTATATCACAGAGATAAGAACAACACATATTCCTTTCTTTTAAATGACTGTCATCAGTGCTTGGTATTCTGGAATTTAATGGCCAGATATTGTATGCAAATAGCTGGAGACACTTGCCACTGAATGACTCGTATTTACATCACAGATCACATAAAAGGTTTACCACAAGACACTCTGTAGTTACCTCACTGATGATATAAAAGGTTTTCCCCACGACTCCGCAAGGAGCACAACAAACCTTGGACACACCGGGGTGTCGGTCGGAAGGGAACCAGTCTGTGTTGGAATCAGGAAGCTGAGGCTCACTGAGGGTGCTTCTCCATAATTACTCATCAATATCTGTTTCATAAATCCATTAGCACGGAGTCTCGCAGAAAGAGAGGAGATTACTTTTAATGTTGACACATTAAATGACCCACTAATGTGATTTTTAGTGCAGATTCGATTGTGCTCGCTACTTCCATCGACATCTCAGAATTCCATCATTCTCAGAAGATCCAAAATTGAAGGCAGATACTTCTCCCGTTCAGTTTGTCATGTATGGAAACGTAGTATAACCGTGGTTTGTTTTTTAAAATATGACACTGCTGTGAAAATGCATAATAAATGATATGTTACTATCCTGTAATCCTGTACATATTCAAACATGTATTATGGGAGGGGTAGGGGAGGGGGTTGTATCTTCTGTAGGAAAGTTGGAATATTAAAAAAAATCAGGCAATGCATTTAAACTTCAGCCTGATAACAAATTGGGGTCACTATGTTATATTTCTTTATGAAGCTTTATTGTTTAGCAAACAAAGCAGCACTGACACCATGCCCCTGTCCTCAGTATCCTCAGGGATTATATGTCATATGACCATACACTGACACCATGCCCCTGTCCTCAGTATCCTCAAGGATTATATGTCATATGACCATACATTTTGTAAAAGTCAAAGGGTTTGTATTGTATTGAGAATAATGGTATGTACTTTACATAAATTTACACCTTTGGAATTCTAATACAAACAAAAATACACTGCACTACAAAAGAAAAGCAAAATCTTCACATGTTTGTAACATCATTAAAGTAAAATGTCAGCCACTGATACTGGTTGGCAACCACTTCATAAATGTCTTGATTGCTGTTGTAGACTCACCATGATTACATAGTGAGACATACATTTCAGATTGTGATACAAGTTAACTAAGAACCATTTACCGGTACATTATTTTGAGAAAAACATGAAGTAGCATATATCGTACAAAACACAGTTTTAATATTCTGTTAATGGGAAAAGATTGTGTTTTTATGAAATCGTTATTGTCGTAATGCTGGTCAGTATACCTTCATTGCTAACTCCAAAATTTGGAAATTGATATATATCACAATTGGGAAAATGAACTCTTCAAGTTTAAAACAGCTAATGACCATCATCACTGACCAGAAGGGTATTTAATGAGACCCTGATAAAACATGTTGATTTATTAACCATTGACTATTTGATGTCAAACATTTGGTAATTGTGACAGTCTTAGCATGAAATCCACTACATTAGTAGTAAGGGATCTTTGTATACATTTTCCCACACAGGACATCATATACCATAACTTTTAATATACCAGTCATATTTGGGAAGGGAAAAATGCCCCTGAGACATCCAACTCAGGTTGAACTAAACTAGATACCCCAACCATAGAGGAAGAGTGCAGCTAACTCAGGTTGAACTAAACTAGATACCCCAACCATAGAGGAAGAGTGCAGCTAACTCAGGTTGAACTAAACTAGATACCCCAACCATAGAGGAAGAGTGCAGCTAACTCAGGTTGAACTAAACTAGATACCCCAACCATAGAGGAAGAGTGCAGCTAACTCAGGTTGAACTAAACTAGATACCCCAACCATAGAGGAAGAGTGCAGCTAACTCAGGTTGAACTAAACTAGATACCCCAACCATAGAGGAAGAGTGCAGCTAACTCAGGTTGAACTAAACTAGATACCCCAACCATAGAGGAAGAGTGCAGCTAACTCAGGTTGAACTAAACTAGATACCCCAACCATAGAGGAAGAGTGCAGCTAACTCAGGTTGAACTAAACTAGATACCCCAACCATAGAGGAAGAGTGCAGCTAACTCAGGTTGAACAAAACTAGATACCCCAACCATAAACACATGAATGGATGGATTGACAAATGGGTGGATTGATGGATGGATTGATGGATGGATGGATGCATGGATGGATGCATGGATGGATGCGTGGATGGATGGATGGATGCATGGATGCATGGATGGATGCATGGATGGATGGATGCATGGATGCATGCATGCATGCATGGACGGATGGACGGATGGACAGACTGACGGATGGACGGATGGATGGATGGATTCATGCATGGATGGATGCATGGATAGATGCATGGGTGAGTGGGTGTTTGGTTAATATCTAGGTGAATGTTTAGGTGGGTGGATTTTGTGCAGACAGATAATGAATCCAAATTTAGAAATCGCACTTACCAAATATATTAGGAATTGAACTTTTAAAACAATGGACAAAGGTGTGAGACAAAATATCAAAATACCGTATCACTAGCAGGCATTAAAGGAAGCAGCTGGCTGGAAATGAGTTAACCTTCAGGACACGGTATCATAAAACTGCCTCAAGGCATGTTAGGTTATTTATTATTTACTGAAGAAAGAGGACTGTTATGGCAGTTGGTAAGAAAAGATTTTTTTAAAATTGGCTTCTGAAGAAAAGAAGATGGATCTCTAGTGCTTGGAGCATCCCTGTAATTACATTTGCAGACTGTCTGATTAGGATCACATTGACATAATGACATGGTGTGGGTGGGAAAAGAAAGGAATATTTATATAATGCTGGCTGAGCACATTTTAAGCTGCGGCTATTTGGAGTGGAATGTGGTTCTTTTTGGCCTGTGGTTTACAGAGGAATCCCACTCATCACAAAGACTTCTCTTACCGATACAGATCAATACAAGGGATCTTTTAGATTCTCGTTCCAATAGACAGGACAGTACATACCATGGTCTTTGATGTACCAGTTGTAACCTCAGACACATACTCTACCACTTAGCTACAACTCGCCTGCAAGAAAAAGAAAGAAATGTTTTAGTTAATGATGCACTCAACACATTTTTAGTAGTTATATGGTGTCAAAATTATGGTTAAGGACCACAGGGATAATGAGAGAGAAACCTGCTGCCACTATCTATGGCCTACACTTTTTAAGTAGCAGCAAGAGATGTTCTATCCCACAGACAGAATAGCACATCCCATACCTTTGTTACACCAGTCGTGAAGCTCCGGCTGGAATTAGAAATAGCTCAGTGGGACCACCAATGGTACATTGATTCTAACCTGATTGCGAATCAGGTGAAGGCTTTACCACTTGGCTACATCCCGTCCCCCTCTGCCTGCAAGATGTCTGACTAGGATCACTGTGACATGCTGACAAGGAGTGGGTGGCATGTATCTGTGGTAGAGAACTCACCATGGCCCAGTAACATGGTGTACGTCTGACATAAGTGTTACGAGTGCTTTATGTTACCAGGCCCTGGTGTGTACTTGGTCACAAAATCAGTTTCTGTCAGTGCATGTTGTGTTGATTCTTTTTCCAGCCGTCTATGGCTGCTTATTAACCACGACTGAGGGAACGACATAGCTCACTAGTAAAGTGTTAGCTTGATGTGTAGTCGGTCTGGCATTGATTCTCGTAGGTGGGCCATGACTGGTACACCAAAGGCTGTGGTATGTGCTATCCTATATATAGGCAGGAAGGAAATGGTTTATTTAATGACACACTCAACACATTTTATTTACAGTTATATGGCGTCAGACATGTGGTTAAGAACCACACAGGTATTGAGGGAAACCTGCTGTCGCCACTTCATGGGCTACTCCTTTTGATTAGCAGCAAAGGATCTTTTATATGCACCATTCCATAGACAAGATAGCACATACCATGGCCTTGATGTACCAGTCATGGTGCACTGGCTGGAGTGAGAAATAGCCCAATGGGCCCACTGACGGGGATTGATCCCAAACCAATCGCACAGCAAGTGAGTGCATTACCACTGGGCTATGTCTAGCCCCACCCCCTTCCATATGTAGGATGGTGCATATAAAAGATCTGTTGCTACTAATGGACAAATGTAGCAGGTTTTCTCACTAAGACTATATGTCAAAATTACCAAATGTTTGACATTCAATAGCCGATGATTAATAAATCAATGTACTCTAGTGGTGTCATTAAACAAAACAAACTTTAAATTTTAACCATGACTGTGCCTAATGGGCTACTCTTTTCGATTAGCAGCAAGGGATCTTTTATATGCACCATCCCACAAACAGGATAGTACATACCACAGCCTTTGTTACACCAGTTGTGAAGTACTGGCTGGAAAAAGAAATAGCCCAATGGGGCCACCAACGGTGTTCAATCATAAACCAACTGCACATCAACAGGCATCAAAATAAGTCAAGAACAGTCGTTCAGGTTACCGGGAGGTTACCACATGTAAGAAAAGTTGAGAACGGTGTTTCGTTCTCGACAAAAATTTCAACTAACGATAGTTTTGTTTCTGAACGTAAACCAGGCAATGCATTCCGGACTTCTGTGTTTCATTTTCTCATAAGGAATTGCATCGATGTTCGTGCGCACTTGTGCAATTGCAAGCAATTATAATCATTCCCTCTCATAATGAATACTGTAATGAGGATGTTGTTTCAATCTAAGTTTCATATTGTCATATCTCATAATGAATACTGTAATGAGGATGTTGTTTCTCCATCATTGTCATATCTCATATATGAATACTGTAATGAGGTTGTTGTTTCTCCATATTGTCATATCTCATAATGAATACTGTAATGAGGATGTTGTTTCTCCATATTGTCATATCTCATAATGAATACTGTAATGAGGATGTTGTTTCTCCATATTGTCATATCTCATAATGAATACTGTAATGAGGTTGTTGTTTCTCCATATTGTCATATCTCATAATGAATACTGTAATGAGGATGTTGTTTCTCCATATTGTCATATCTCCATATTGTCATATCTCATAATGAATACTGTAATGAGGAGGTTGTTTCTCCATATTGTCATATCTCATAATGAATACTGTAATGAGGTATATTGTCATATCTCATAATGAATACTGTAATGAGGTTGTTGTTTCTCCATATTGTCATATCTCATAATGAATACTGTAATGAGGTTGTTGTTTCTCCATATTGTCATATCTCATAATGTAATGAGGTTGTTGTTTCTCCATATTGTCATATCTCATAATGAATACTGTAATGAGGATGTTGTTTCTCCATATTGTCATATCTCATAATGAATACTGTAATGAGGATGTTGTTTCTCCATATTGTCATATCTCATAATGAATACTGTAATGAGGATGTTGTTTCTCCATATTGTCATATCTCATAATGAATACTGTAATGAGGATGTTGTTTCTCCATATTGTCATATCTCATAATGAATACTGTAATGAGGATGTTGTTTCTCCATATTGTCATATCTCATAATGAATACTGTAATGAGGATGTTGTTTCTCCATATTGTCATATCTCATAATGAATACTGTAATGAGGTTGTTGTTTCTCCATATTGTCATATCTCATAATGAATACTGTAATGAGGATGTTGTTTCTCCATATTGTCATATCTCATAATGAATACTGTAATGAGGTTGTTGTTTCTCCATATTGTCATATCTCATAATGAAATGAGGTTGTTGTTTCTCCATATTGTCATATCTCATAATGAATACTGTAATGAGGTTGTTGTTTCTCCATATTGTCATATCTCATAATGAATACTGTAATGAGGATGTTGTTTCTCCATATTGTCATATCTCATAATGAATACTGTAATGAGGTTGTTGTTTCTCCATATTGTCATATCTCATAATGAATACTGTAATGAGGATGTTGTTTCTCCATATTGTCATATCTCATAATGAATACTGTAATGAGGATGTTGTTTCTCCATATTGTCATATCTCATAATGAATACTGTAATGAGGATGTTGTTTCTCCATATTGTCATATCTCATAATGAATACTGTAATGAGGATGTTGTTTCTCCATATTGTCATATCTCATAATGAATACTGTAATGAGGTTGTTGTTTCTCCATATTGTCATATCTCATAATGAATACTGTAATGAGGATGTTGTTTCTCCATATTGTCATATCTCATAATGAATACTGTAATGAGGTTGTTGTTTCTCCATATTGTCATATCTCATAATGAATACTGTAATGAGGTTGTTGTTTCTCCATATTGTCATATGAGGAATACTGTTGAGGATGTTTTTCTCCATATTGTCATATCTCATAATGAATACTGTAATGAGGTTGTTGTTTCTCCATATTGTCATATCTCATAATGAATACTGTAATGAGGATGTTGTTTCTCCATATTGTCATATCTCATAATGAATACTGTAATGAGGATGTTGTTTCTCCATATTGTCATATCTCATAATGAATACTGTAATGAGGTTGTTGTTTCTCCATATTGTCATATCTCATAATGAATACTGTAATGAGGTAATGAGGATGTTGTTTCTCCATATTGTCATTGTCATATCTCATATTGTCATATCTCATAATGTAATGAGGTTGTTGTTTCTCCATATTGTCATATCTCATAATGAATACTGTAATGAGGATGTTGTTTCTCCATATTGTCATATCTCATAATGAATACTGTAATGAGGTTGTTGTTTCTCCATATTGTCATATCTCATAATGAATACTGTAATGAGGTTGTTGTTTCTCCATATTGTCATATCTCATAATGAATACTGTAATGAGGTTGTTGTTTCTCCATATTGTCATATCTCATAATGAATACTGTAATGAGGATGTTGTTTCTCCATATTGTCATATCTCATAATGAATACTGTAATGAGGATGTTGTTTCTCCATATTGTCATATCTCATAATGAATACTGTAATGAGGATGTTGTTTCTCCATATTGTCATATCTCATAATGAATACTGTAATGAGGTTGTTGTTTCTCCATATTGTCATATCTCATAATGAATACTGTAATGAGGATGTTGTTTCTCCATATTGTCATATCTCATAATGAATACTGTAATGAGGATGTTGTTTCTCCATATTGTCATATCTCATAATGAATACTGTAATGAGGATGTTGTTTCTCCATATTGTCATATCTCATAATGAATACTGTAATGAGGATGTTGTTTCTCCATATTGTCATATCTCATAATGTAATGAGGTTGTTGTTTCTCCATATTGTCATATCTCATAATGAATACTGTAATGAGGATGTTGTTTCTCCATATTGTCATATCTCATAATGAATACTGTAATGAGGTCTCCATATTGTCATATCTCATAATGAATACTGTAATGAGGTTGTTGTTTCTCCATATTGTCATATCTCATAATGAATACTGTAATGAGGATGTTGTTTCTCCATATTGTCATATCTCATAATGAATACTGTAATGAGGATGTTGTTTCTCCATATTGTCATATCTCATAATGAATACTGTAATGAGGATGTTGTTTCTCCATATTGTTTCTCTCCTCCATATTGTCATATCTCATAATGAATACTGTAATGAGGATGTTGTTTCTCCATATTGTCATATCTCATAATGAATACTGTAATGAGGTATTGTTGTTTCTCCATATTGTCATATCTCATAATGAATACTGTAATGAGGATGTTGTTTCTCCATATTGTCATATCTCATAATGAATACTGTAATGAGGTTGTTGTTTCTCCATATTGTCATATCTCATAATGAATACTGTAATGAGGATGTTGTTTCTCCATATTGTCATATCTCATAATGAATACTGTAATGAGGATGTTGTTTCTCCATATTGTCATATCTCATAATGAATACTGTAATGAGGATGTTGTTTCTCCATATTGTCATATCTCATAATGAATACTGTAATGAGGTTGTTGTTTCTCCATATTGTCATATCTCATAATGAATACTGTAATGAGGTTGTTGTTTATTGTCATATCTCATAATGAATATATTGTCATATTGTCATATCTCATAATGAATACTGTAATGAGGATGTTGTTTCTCCATATTGTCATATCTCATAATGAATACTGTAATGAGGTTGTTGTTTCTCCATATTGTCATATCTCATAATGAATACTGTAATGAGGTTGTGTTTCTCCATATATCTCATAATGAATACTGTAATGAGGATGTTGTTTCTCCATTGTCATATCTCATAATGAATACTGGATTGTTGTTTCTCCATATTGTCATATCTCATAATGAATACTGTAATGAGGATGTTGTTTCTCCATATTGTCATATCTCATAATGAATACTGTAATGAGGTGTTGTTTCTCCATATTGTCATATCTCATAATGAATACTGTAATGAGGTTGTTGTTTCTCCATATTGTCATATCTCATAATGAATACTGTAATGAGGATGTTGTTTCTCCATATTGTCATATCTCATAATGAATACTGTAATGAGGATGTTGTTTCTCCATATTGTCATATCTCATAATGAATACTGTAATGAGGATGTTGTTTCTCCATATTGTCATATCTCATAATGAATACTGTAATGAGGTTGTTGTTTCTCCATATTGTCATATCTCATAATGAATACTGTAATGAGGTTGTTGTTTCTCCATATTGTCATATCTCATAATGAATACTGTAATGAGGATGTTGTTTCTCCATATTGTCATATCTCATAATGTCATGTATCTCATCCATATTGTCATATCTCATAATGTAACTGTAATGAGGTTGTTGTTTCTCCATATTGTCATATCTCATAATGAATACTGTAATGAGGATTGTTGTTTCTCCATATTGTCATATCTCATAATGAATACTGTAATGAGGATGTTGTTTCTCCATATTGTCATATCTCATAATGAATACTGTAATGAGGTTGTTGTTTCTCCATATTGTCATATCTCATAATGAATACTGTAATGAGGATGTTGTTTCTCCATATTGTCATATCTCATAATGAATACTGTAATGAGGATGTTGTTTCTCCATATTGTCATATCTCATAATGAATACTGTAATGAGGGTTGTTGTTTCTCCATATTGTCATATCTCATAATGAATACTGTAATGAGGATGTTGTTTCTCCATATTGTCATATCTCATAATGAATACTGTAATGAGGATGTTGTTTCTCCATATTGTCATATCTCATAATGAATACTGTAATGAGGATGTTGTTTCTCCATATTGTCATATCTCATAATGAATACTGTAATGAGGATGTTGTTTCTCCATATTGTCATATCTCATAATGAATACTGTAATGAGGTTGTTGTTTCTCCATATTGTCATATCTCATAATGAATACTGTAATGAGGATGTTGTTTCTCCATATTGTCATATCTCATAATGAATACTGTAATGAGGATGTTGTTTCTCCATATTGTCATATCTCATAATGAATACTGTAATGAGGATGTTGTTTCTCCATATTGTCATATCTCATAATGAATACTGTAATGAGGATGTTGTTTCTCCATATTGTCATATCTCATAATGAATACTGTAATGAGGTTGTTGTTTCTCCATATTGTCATATCTCATAATGAATACTGTAATGAGGATGTTGTTTCTCCATATTGTCATATCTCATAATGAATACTGTAATGAGGTTGTTGTTTCTCCATATTGTCATATCTCATAATGAATACTGTAATGAGGATTGTTGTTTCTCCATATTGTCATATCTCATAATGAATACTGTAATGAGGTTGTTGTTTCTCCATATTGTCATATCTCATAATGAATACTGTAATGAGGATGTTGTTTCTCCATATTGTCATATCTCATAATGAATACTGTAATGAGGATGTTGTTTCTCCATATTGTCATATCTCCATATTGTCATATCTCATAATGAATACTGTAATGAGGATGTTGTTTCTCCATATTGGAATACTGTAATGAGGATGTTTCTCCATATTGTCATATCTCATAATGAATATAATGAATACTGTAATGAGGATGTTGTTTCTCCATATTGTCATATCTCATAATGAATACTGTAATGAGGATGTTGTTTCTCCATATTGTCATATCTCATAATGAATACTGTAATGAGGTTGTTGTTTCTCCATATTGTCATATCTCATAATGAATACTGTAATGAGGATGTTGTTTCTCCATATTGTCATATCTCATAATGAATACTGTAATGAGGATGTTGTTTCTCCATATTGTCATATCTCATAATGAATACTGTAATGAGGTTGTTGTTTCTCCATATTGTCATATCTCATAATGAATACTGTAATGAGGATGTTGTTTCTCCATATTGTCATATCTCATAATGAATACTGTAATGAGGTTGTTGTTTCTCCATA
This sequence comes from Gigantopelta aegis, assembly GCF_016097555.1. Lineage (NCBI taxonomy): Eukaryota > Metazoa > Mollusca > Gastropoda > Neomphalida > Peltospiridae > Gigantopelta > Gigantopelta aegis. The sequence continues at coordinate 7,974,234 of NC_054702.1, read as the reverse complement.
TTGTCATATCTCATAATGAATACTGTATTGTCATGATAATGAATACTGTAATGTTTCTCCATATTGTCATATCTCATAATGAATACTGTAATGAGGTTGTTGTTTCTCCATATTGTCATATCTCATAATGAATACTGTAATGAGGTTGTTGTTTCTCCATATTGTCATATCTCATAATGAATACTGTAATGAGGATGTTGTTTCTCCATATTGTCATATCTCATAATGTAATGAGGATGTTGTTTCTCCATATTGTCATATCTCATAATGTAATGAGGTTGTTGTTTCTCCATATTGTCATATCTCATAATGAATACTGTAATGAGGATGTTGTTTCTCCATATTGTCATATCTCATAATGAATACTGTAATGAGGATGTTGTTTCTCCATATTGTCATATCTCATAATGAATACTGTAATGAGGTTGTTGTTTCTCCATATTGTCATATCTCATAATGAATACTGTAATGAGGTTGTTGTTTCTCCATATTGTCATATCTCATAATGAATACTGTAATGAGGTCATATGTTGTTTCTCCATATTGTCATATCTCATAATGAATACTGTAATGAGGATGTTGTTTCTCCATATTGTCATATCTCATAATGAATACTGTAATGAGGTTGTTGTTTCTCCATATTGTCATATCTCATAATGAATACTGTAATGAGGATGTTGTTTCTCCATATTGTCATATCTCATAATGAATACTGTAATGAGGAATGTTGTTTCTCCATATTGTCATATCTCATAATGAATACTGTAATGAGGATGTTGTTTCTCCATATTGTCATATCTCATAATGAATACTGTAATGAGGATGTTGTTTCTCCATATTGTCATATCTCATAATGAATACTGTAATGAGGATGTTGTTTCTCCATATTGTCATATCTCATAATGAATACTGTAATGAGGTTGTTGTTTCTCCATATTGTCATATCTCATAATGAATACTGTAATGAGGATGTTGTTTCTCCATATTGTCATATCTCATAATGAATACTGTAATGAGGATGTTGTTTCTCCATATTGTCATATCTCATAATGAATACTGTAATGAGGTTGTTGTTTCTCCATATTGTCATATCTCATAATGAATACTGTAATGAGGATGTTGTTTCTCCATATTGTCATATCTCATAATGAATACTGTAATGAGGAGGATGTTGTTTCTCCATATTGTCATATCTCATAATGAATACTGTAATGAGGATGTTGTTTCTCCATATTGTCATATCTCATAATGAATACTGTAATGAGGATGTTGTTTCTCCATATTGTCATATCTCATAATGAATACTGTAATGAGGATGTTGTTTCTCCATATTGTCATATCTCATAATGTAATGAGGTTGTTGTTTCTCCATATTGTCATATGAATACTGGAGGATGTGTTGTTTCTCCATATTGTCATATCTCATAATGAATACTGTAATGAGGATGTTGTTTCTCCATATTGTCATATCTCATAATGAATACTGTAATGAGGATGTTGTTTCTCCATATTGTCATATCTCATAATGAATACTGTAATGAGGATGTTGTTTCTCCATATTGTCATATCTCATAATGAATACTGTAATGAGGTT
>NC_054702.1:7953448-7972440 GCF_016097555.1 Gigantopelta aegis | reverse complement strand
ATTAGATATTTCACAATTCCAAACTACTATCATTCTAAAACATTAGATATTTCACAATTCCAAACACTATCATTCTAAAACATTAGATATTTCACAATTCCAAACACTATAATTCTAAAACATTAGATATTTCACAATTCCAAACACTATAATTTTTAAACATTAGATATTTCACAATTCCAAACACTATAATTTTTCAATATGCTAAAGGAATGGATGGTTTACAGTTAAACTAAATATCAAGTAGTATGTACATATTAATTATGTTTACCAAAGACAAATATAATCTGCACAGATTTAGATATTTCAGAGATCCCAAAACTACAATTTTTAAATATCTAATTAAAAGACAATTGAAATGTTTACTGTTTGTTTAACAAGCTGCCAGTATGTGGTACAAGTAGCTCACCACTAAGAGACGGTATTGAGCGGTTCTAGAGTTACACAAAGACACACATCTCCTGTTTGTCTTGGCCTTGTTAGATGGGCCGTATCAGCCTGAAGTAATGAGACAGTAGCAAATGTTTGATATGTTAATCAATGCTTCCGTCCACCATTACCACACTCTACCTGCTGAAGAGTCATATTGACTTATTGGCAAATCAGGCGACATCAAACAGAATACCATTATAACACAGTATTGTTGTAGAGTTTGATATTTGTTTCTTCTGGAACTAAATACTGTGTGTCGATGGGCTGATAAGTGTGTGTTAAATATTGAACTGTAACTAGGTGTAAATTTTAAGTACTCGTGCATGTAATTCAGTAAAAATGACAAAATCTGTACAGCAAATTTTAAGGGATATTTTTATGTGTTGAAAGGAAACAAATGGCACCTCATCACAGAAGACAATGTATCAAAGTCATGGTAACCAGAAGTTTGTTCACATCATTTTTACCTAGGTAACTGATTGTTCAGTGGCAACAATTACATGTACATTTGCATAACCAAGAAGTGACCTAACCCTAACACAGTTGTAAACAGTTCTCAACTACACTGATATTCAAAGTGTATTTTAAACTGATGTGCAGTAAATTAAAGGTTGATGTAGAATGAATGTATTTCAATTTATTTTAAAGTTTGTTTTGTTTAATAATACCACTAGAGCACATTGATTGATTAATTAATAATCAGTTAATGGATGTCAAACATTTAGTATCATCTGTGGACCTGTTTTGGTAAGGGACCTGTTTCGGTGGTTGTGTCATTTGTGCGTAACAGTACGTACATTTGAAGATTTCTGACATGATTGACTTTTGCATGGGGAAAGTAAACAATGTCTGTCACATTCACAATTTCACAAAAATGTTTGTAAAAATAAAAGTTAAAATGATTTTCAAAGACTGTCATTTGAAAGAAAAATTCATTTTAAAAACAATTTTTGCTTGTTCTCAAGTGTACTGCTATCTGGTTATTGAAGTCACAGTGTATTTGAATAAGAACTGTCTGTTTATAAATAATATATTGATATGCTTTAGAACCGAATGCTTATGCTCACTGAAACTGGTTCACACATGACAATTCTGACTTGTAGTCATCAGAGGAAACCCGCTACATTTTTCCTAATGCAGTAGTTCAATGCAGCAAAGGATCTTCAATTTATTTTAGCCGGACCGTACTTATGCACCACACTCAGTCTATATAAGCCGGACCACACATACGCACCACACTCAGTCTATATAAGCTGGACCACACATACGCACCACACTCAGTCTATATAAGCCGGACCACACATACGCACCACACTCAGTCTATATAAGCTGGACCACACATACGCACCACACTCAGTCTATATAAGCTGGACCACACATACGCACCACACTCAGTCTATATAAGCCGGATCACACATACGCACCACACTCAGTCTATATAAGCTGGACCACACATACGCACCACACTCAGTCTATATAAGCCTTAAATAAGTGTTTAAAAATCAAGCTACAACAATCTTGGAATAACGTTCTGGTGATCCTCGAAACTGCATCTTGTAATTCTAGAATGTTATAATGGTTCACCATGATTGGTGGTTTCTGTTCCGTATTTGACCAAGATGAGCTCAGCATGGGGCGGCCTCATTCCGAGACAAGGGGCCAGTTTTGTTTAAATAATAATAATAATAATAATAATAATAATAATAATAATAATAATAATAATAATAATAATAAATATAATAATAATAAATAAATAATAAATAATAATTAAATGAACCAGGAAGAAAACAAAAAAACATTCTGTAGGCTACCACTTGGCACATAGGCTATATATATATTTTTTAATGTGTATACATTCAAATTTTAATGTTAAGAAGACTTACAACAACAGCAATTAACAACATATTGTATACACTTTTTTCTGAGACAGAGACGGCTGAGTTTGTGGGGGAGGGGCACTCTACAACTTACCCTCCCTTCAGCTAGTTGTCAATCTAGGTCATTGCAACTGTTCATAGCCATTGAAAATAAGTGGTCTTGAACAAAGCGTGCAGTGTCAAAAATAGACACTGGTTTTAGCCAAGGTGTCCAACCTAAACCGTATGACACGTGCTTGAACTTCATATACCACTACCAAAATGGCGGATAAAGCTCACTTCGATACACGGCGGTGAGTGCATTTTGTCTTACAGCTGCATACTGAATGCTTTTCTGATTAAAATAATATTGCGATACGGCTCTAGAATGAATACTCTATCCATCTATTTATGTAATTCTCGATTTTGTGCAACCGAAAAAAGCTATTGAAGACAAACCTCGTTGTTTTGATGGTCAAAACAAAACATGATCAAAATATTTGGTGTTATTTTAATGAAACAAGTTATATTTATATACTTTGAAAGTGTCATGATGAAAGCTTGTACATCCTGGAAGCTAAATTATGCAAATATGTTTTGGAAAGTCATTTTATAATTGTTCATCCATGACATTTCTTATAGTTTAGGCACATCTTCGTCTGCTCCGCCTGGTTTAAGTCAAGATTTTGTTTACTTCAAAAATTTATATTTGAATTTGTACCTGTAAAATATCGTGATTATATTTTTCAACTTAAGGTGTGTGTTGTTGTTTTTTCAGTAATGGTGAGATACAAAAAGAGGCCAGTTAAGTTAGGCCTTTACTAATCAATAAAATATCTTAAAACAAAACCAATCACGAAAGAGGAACGTTGTTTCCTGTCTTGACACCTAGAAGATCCAGTGGCAAAAGGCTGTGTAATCGTCGTACCATCAGACTTTACAAATTGCACAAATAAATGTTTCCTCAATCCATTTAAGAAAGCATCTTCCATATCAACACCTATAGATGTAAATCCTACATCCAACAAGGAATTTCCAACACCACCACAGCAGATATCATCACAAAAGAAAGGAGGAAAGCGATTTAGGAAGACGTCATTCGCATCTCAGAGTGTAAATGGCAGTGATGATAATCATACATTTCAAGTGTTAGATGAACCGTCCCTTGATGCAGACATGTCACTCTTGAGAAGCAGTGTTCAAAATGTGTTTTTTCCCCACAAAAAAGCCCAAAACATTTCCTATGTATTATTTAAAGATACGCTAAAATGGCACTGTCACAGTAATTCATCCTGCATGAGGTATTTTGACACCAACAAGGACTTGTTTTGGACAGGAAATTTTTTTGGGAGGTCAATTTATCAGATTCATGAGAGAGTTTTCTCACCAGGATATATCCTGGATCACCCCAAAAAGTTCAACCTGCACATGCCAACTACAAGGTGAATGAAGGAAAGATACTTCCTTCATTATGACTTGGAATCAAGGACAAATGCTCATGTGTTCAGATGTTACATGCAATTAAATTGTACACATAAACTAATTTTGTGTTCTTATTTCAAAACCCCCCACAAAAACCCCAAGTATTGTTCGAGACCTGTGAATGCTTATATATAATTGGTTTATGATTTGATTACATGTACATTTATATTCAAAGGCAGCCTGAATAGTCTATTTATTCTGAAACTGACACTATGTGATACCACTGGCAGCAGTAATGAAACATTTAGGTTATCACACTCCAGATGACAAACATCTCAGAGGCTTTAGATTGGATAAAAATGAATTGTGATGCAGTATTTTTAATGTGACGTCACAATTGTAATTCCTAATTTTTCTCTGTTCAGCTTGAAAAAATTTAAAACAAAATTTAGTAGAATGGCAACAGAAATGTAATGTAAATCCCCTCATTTATGAAATAAGTTTCTCAGTTCGTGAAGTTTGACTATATTACTTATGTCACTCACATTAGTTAATTTTCAAAACGTCACATAAGACTAAAACCCATGTCTTAATTAATGAGAGTGAAATAAATAAAATAATCAACCGTCACTCATTGTGGAACTTTCATGTACACAATACAACTTACGTCATATTGTCATTAAATTGTGTCTAAACACATCTGAAAACCCCCAGATGTAGGTCAAGGGTCAGTCAAGGTCACGTTGACCTATTCGAGATAGACAGCATGTATCCATATACTAGGATTGCTGTTTTAGGTGTCCAGTGGGGGACTAATAATAAACTAATACTACATTACATTATAATGTCGATGTATTAAACAATATATAAAAACTAGATCATTCATTCCAGTGAATCTGGAAACGCGATGACTCCCTGGAGATGACTCCTTGTTAACAACACTTGTCCACAGTCAGTGCACTGGTGCCTGCCTGGTCTTCCGTGATGGACAAACACATGTCTGCAGATGGCAGACCTTCCAGAGTATAGTTGGCTGCAGTCTTCACAAACTGTTCTGAAAAACAAAATTTGGAACATACGATTATGTGTCCTAAACGTGGTGGAGCAGATGAAGATATGCCTAAACTATACAAAAATTCTTGGATGGATAATTATATAATGACTTTCCAAAACGTATTTGCTTAATTTAGCTTCCAGGGTATACAAACTTTCATCAAGACACTTTTTAAGTGTATAAATATAACTCGTTTCCTTAAAATAACACCAAAAACTTTGAGCAAGGTTTTTTTTCAATAGCTTTTTTGTGGTTGAACTCAATCGGGAATTAAGTAAACATATGGGTAGAGTATTCATTCTAGAGCCGTATCGCAATATTATTTTAATCAGAAAGGCATCCAGTATGTAGCTGTAAGACAAAATGCACTCACCGCCGTGTATCGAAGCGAGCTTTATCCGCCATTTTGGTAGTGGTATATGAAGTTCAAGCACGTGTCATACGGTTTAGGTTGGACCCCTTGTTAGCTCAGACTTGGGCTTAGTTAGATTACAAATTGAAAACAATGTTATACACTATTACATTGTTAAATCTTACTGGTGGTAATAATATATTGTTATTTAATTTTAAAATACCAAGCTGTTTGTGTTTTAACTAACAATTCCATAAGCATACAAGAGGGGGGGGGGGGTTGGTGCTGGTGCAAAATGTTAAATTGTACAAATATTCGTGCAAAACTTGATACCTTTTTATCATGTATTTCCATCATTCTACCTTTAAAGTTAGTTGTAATTCATGTAAAAATGTGTAGTGATTCATTTGCAATTCTATTTAGCTGTTTGTCAGTAATGCTAATATGAATAAATGTTTTTATCCAGATTCGGGCATTTTTGTTTAATTTGGTCAAAAGCCAGCCTCCCCCCCCCCTACAAAAATGGGAGCCTGTACGCATATAACAATGTCTTAGAACATGAATTAAAGTGCAAGATTGAGGTGAATACTTCCAACTGAAGCACATACATCATTCTGGTCATTAACACCTAGAAATAGAAACGTTTCATCTATTAGAAGTCTTTCATTAAAATTTCACCACACCCAGCTGTACGACTAGTTGATAGATACCATCTTGATTACTTTCACAAACTGCTTGAACATTACTGTTAATTAATAATGAGAAGCAGATGAACTTCTCTGATCAAATGAGAGGCAGATCAGGGACTTCAGCTAACCAGTTACTTAATGGTCAATGCACCATAGTAACTGTATAAAACAGATATGTAAGCTGTTTCATGACAAACCGGCATCAGTGGTTTCGTGGTTAAGCCATTGGCTGGTAGGTACAAGGTTTGCAGCCCAATACTGGCTCCAACCCAGAGCGATGATGAATTAATCAATGTGCTCTAGTGGTGTTGTTAAATAAAACTTGATTTTGAGCTGGTCTTGGTGGCATATCGGTCAAACCATTGACTTGAAGGCTGGATGGTTCCAAGTTCACTTTTCAGTACCAGCTCCAATCCAGTAACCTAAAATTTACTGAACTATCACAACTTTGTGATATCATACTGCAATGTAAAAAGACTTGCAAGGACAATGTGATGTTGATTAAGAGAGTTTAAGGGAGTTTATGGGAGCTTAAGTGGACTTTGTGAATTAGGCAAATGCTCTATGACTGAGCTACATTCTGTCATTTATGTTGCTTAAAGGAGACCGGACACCAAAAGACATGTAGTGTGTAATGGATTAAGTCAGCGTCAAAAACCGCATTACTCGAACGCATGGCTCGCTGCGAGTCACCGGTCAGCTGCACGTCTTATAGTCCGGGAGCCCAGAGAGGTTTAATTAGCATTGCGAGTACAAAAGGTCTGAGGCCTGGAATATGTAGGTGTGGGCTGTGGGACCCCCAAACGGCCATTCTTAAGTGTCATCTCCTGTACCAATCCAAGGGGCCGCCCCTCAAAATACCCCAAATTTTAAGTTTAATTAGCATGGTTGAGTACACCAATCAAACCTACACCAAAATGTTCTCTGTTGATGTACTAATTAAGATCCACCATTCTTAAGTGTCAGCTTAGTCCACTTAAGAACGCCCCTAATTAGCACTAATTAGAAGTTTAATTAGCATGGTTGAGTACATCAACGAAACTGATGCCAAAATATTCTTTAGGGTACCCTGAGTAAGGATCAGTGATTCTTAAGTGTCAAAACCTGTACCGAATCCACTTAAGAACGGGTCAAAGGTCACAATCCACCCAATTTCAGGTTAATTAGCACGATCAAGTACATCAACGAAACTAACGTTAAAATTTTCTCTGTTGATGTACTAATTAAGATCTACCATTCTTAAATGTCATCTCCTGTACTTAGTCCACTTAAGAACGCCCCTAATTAGCACTAATTAGAAGTTTAATTAGCATGGTTGAGTACATCAACGAAACTGATGCCAAAAATTCTTTAGGGTACCTGACTAAGGATCAGTGATTCTTAAGTGTCAAAACCTGTACCGAATCCACTTAAGAATGGGTCAAAGGTCAAAATCCATCCAATTTCAGGTTTAATTAGCACGATCGAGTACATCAATGAAACTAACGTTAAAATTTTCTCTATTGATGTACAAATTAAGATCCTCCACCATTCTTAAGTATTAACTCCTGTACTTAATCCACTTAAGACTGCCACTAATTAGCGCTAATTAGAAGATTAATTAGCATGACTGAGTACATCAACGAAACTGATGCCAAAATATTCCTTAGGGTACCCCCACTAAGGATCAATGATTTTTAAATATCAACCCCTGTACTGAATTCACTTAAGGTCAAAGGTCACAATTTGCCCAATATCAGGTTTATTAGCATTCACGAGTACATCAAAGCATTAATACGTTCTCTCTGTTGGTATGGTAAACAAGATCCGTCATTCTTAATGTCAACTCCTGTAGTTAGTCCACTTTAAATGCAATGAACGTGAAATGAAAATGTATGATTAATATAACTAAATAGTTTTCTATTTGATTGTAATATTATATGAATATGATAATATGACTATTTCCACATTTGAACAATGAAAGATTACAATTACTTGATCTTCTCATTGTCTTTAATTCTCAGTGTGAGTGTTATAGCAGTGATACTTTTTGCATGAACTGTTGTAATAGTTATACGTACTTGTTCCATTGTTTTTACCAGTGTCTAGTGAAATTCGGAGTGTACTATTAGTTGAACAGTGAAAAGCCTGGTATACTAAACTTAAGATACAAGCTAGTTCACAGGGTCCATAGGTGATGTTTCTGGGTGATGTAATGACCACTCATTTGAATAATCAATTTTGGAAAATTCTGTCCAAGCTGCAAGCCACACGATATACTTTCGATTCTGTGCCAAAAAACACATGAAATAAAAATGGGATTTCTCCAAAATCACAGCATGAATATAAGAATGTGAGTATATGATTATACTAAATGTAGTCGAACTCCACGACTAGGTCAAAACGAAAAGTGTTTCCCTAAATCTAAACTAAGTTATTGATGTAATCAAAATTCAACTGAAGGTTCATTTTTCTGATTAGTCACCAGACAGAAAGAAAATTATTGATCAAAACAGAACTTAAGTTCCAGTCTGGTTCCATTTCATTGCCTGCCTAAACAACTTTCACCTTCCTTAATCTTCATCCTCAAAAAGGACTGCCTCATCATCAAATGATACTGTCATGTCATCTTCTTCGATGCTCTCATCATCAACGATCCCGTTTTCATCTGTAATGAGGGTTTTCTGGCAGTTGTATCAGTGAGATCGACATTCACCCCACATTTGTGAAACAAAGGATGCATGTTTGATATGCATGATTAGCTCTGCTTCACATGGGGGAATGGCACTTGCAATTATGGCCTTCAGCTTTTCCAACAGATTTTTTTTGTCGTTGACTTTGGTCCATAACCCTTTTTAAATATCTTGTATTGAAAGGCATTGGGTGTTGTCTTGCTTGTATCCTTTGTTCCATAGATGCTAGCGGTAAATGTTTGCAGGGTATTTTGTGTGATATGACTGAGTCCTGCATCAATCGCCATATCTTCAAATGCTTTTTGTACCTCGGTATTCTTTTCAAGCTTAGCAGATGGTCTCAACTTTCCCTTGCGAACAAATGATCCAGTGTAGTATCTGAGGGCCAAGTATCTGGTAAATAGCGATTATATTGGTATATCTGTGGTTATTGTTGGCAGCTGTACCAACATCAATCAACAGTGGCAACTCAAACTTTCTGCAGTCATACAGCATGATAACTGCTATGTCAGTATCTCCTTTTACCCCAGTCTTGTGAGTGTCATCAACTGCTTTTGCATGAAGGCATATCTCGGTATCCGCCTCCTTAAGGACGCCCCTAATTAGCACTAATTAGAAGTTTAATTAGCATGGTTGAGTACATCAACGAAACTGATGCCAAAATATTCCTTAGGGTACCCTGACTAAGGATCAGTGATTCTTAAGTGTCAAAACCTGAACCGAATCCACTTAAGAACGGGTCAAAGGTCACAATCCACCCAATTTCAGGTTAATTAGCACGATCGAGTACATCAATGAAACTAACGTTAAAATTTTCTCTGTTGATGTACTAATTAAGATCTACCATTCTTAAGTGTCATCTCCTGTACTTAGTCCACTTAAGAACGCCCCTAATTAGCACTAATTAGAAGTTTAATTAGCATGGTTGAGTACATCAACGAAACTGATGCCAAAAATTCTTTAGGGTACCTGACTAAGGATCAGTGATTCTTAAGTGTCAAAACCTGTACTGAATCCACTTAAGAACGGGTCAAAGGTCAAAATCCATCCAATTTCAGGTTTAATTAGCACGATCGAGTACATCAACAAAACTAACGTTAAAATTAACATCCTCCACCATTCTTAAGTGTCAACTCCTGTACTTAATCCACTTAAGACAGCCACTAATTAGCGCTAATTAGAAGATTAATTAGCATGACTGAGTACATCAACGAAACTGATGCCAAAATATTCCTTAGGGTACCCTGACTAAGGATCAATGATTTTTAAATATCAACCCCTGTATTGAATTCATTTAAGGTCAAAGATAACAATTTGCCCAATATCAGGTTTATTAGCATTCACGAGTACATGACTATTTCCACATTTGAACAATGAAAGATTACATTTACTTGATCTACTCATTGCCTTTAATTCTCAATGTGAGTGTTATAGCAGTGATACTTTTTGCATAAATGAGAGTAACTGTTATACATTCGTTGATCCAGTGTTTTCACCAGTGTCTGGTAAAATTCTGAATGTACTATTAATTAACAATGAAAAGCCTGGCATACCAAACTTAAGATACAAGCTAGTTCACAGGGTCCATAGGTGATGGTTCTGGGCGATGTAATGGCCACTCATTTGAATAATAAATTTTGGTGAATCCTTAATCTTCATCCTCAGAAAGGACTGCCTCATCTTAAGATGATACTGTCATGTCTTCCTCTTCAATGCTCTCATCATCAACGATCCCGTTTTCATCTGCATGAGTGTTTCTGGCAGTTGTGTTTCTTCGTGGAATATTGGTTGATAATATCCATTGTTAAAAATCCCAACCATTTGATGCAGTTGGATGTTGTTGGATATCAGTGAGATCGGCATTCACCCACATTTGTGCAACAAAGGATACATGTTTCATATGAATGTTTAGCTCTGCCTCACATGGTGGAATGGCACTAGCATTTATGCCCTTCAGCTTCTCGTACGGATTCTTTGTCATTGACTTTGGTCCATAACCCTTTTCAAATATCTTGTATCGAAAGGTACTGAGTGTTGTCTTGCTTGTATCCTTTGCTTCATAGATGCTAGCGGTAAATGTTTGCAGGGTATCTGAGGGCCAAGTATCAAACTCAAACTTTCTGCAGTGATACAGCATGATGACTGTTTTGTCAGTACCTGACGCACGGATGACTATGTCTCCTTTTACCCCAGTCTTATGAGTGTCATCAACTGCTTTTGCATGAAGGCATATCTTGGTATCCGCCTCCTCGTGGTTATTTCTAAGGTCATCAACCACATCACACTTGAGAACTCCATCTACAACTTTGAAATGATGGCATTCCCCTGGAATATCAAGGTAGAGCTGGCGGCTTCCAATTATCTGTGCATATTGCTGGTCCTGCCACTCCCTTGCCAGGAACTGTGAACGTTGGGTTTTGAATGATCAAAAACTCTCTGTTATCTGCTCCTCTTCTGCCTCACTCCATATCTTTCAAAGATGGCTGTGGGTAGTTGTCAAAGATGAGGTGAATTTGAATGATAGACAATGCCATTGTTTGAATCAGAATGTTTCTTGCAAGTCCTCCGTAAGTTGACGGTAGACAGTGAGGTAATGTAGGAAGGGGAAATTGGCCGTCTACAATGCATACACGTGTGAATTCGGGGTGGCCTTTTCCATCTTTCACCTCTGATTCCAATAAATGGAAGGGAGCATTTGTTTTCGGTTTTTGCCATTGTTCCATCTGTGCTGCACATTGACAATGGTACAGGTGTGAGTGAATATTCAAATATGAATGGCAAGTCCAGATTCCGTTTGGTTGCTAGTAACACCAGGTGAACCATAAGATATGTTCTACTCTCAAGTTCAGCTATTCTGTGGTCTTTAGCTCTTTGATTCTTCACACAATCATTTGTAAATGACTTTATCTTCTCTTCAAATCTGTTGAGATCACTAATGCAGGACTGTAGGAATTCTCGTTGGTGTGACTGTCCATTTTCTGGAACGCTGAGCAGACTTTCCCGAATCTTGTCACTGGCAGCCTTCCCTGTGCTTATGTTGAGCAGATAACTGGGAGTTTTTGATAACAGGACCTGAACAAAGGAGACCACAGGTTAATAGTGATGCCTTGAAATCGAGATCATTCAAAACCCAACTACCACAGTTCCTGGCAAAGTTGTAGATGGAGTTCTCAAGTGGGAAGTGGTCAATGACCTTAGACATAACCAAAAGGAGGCGGATACCAAGATATGCCTTCATGCAAAAGCAGTTGATGACACTCACAAGACTGGGGTAAAAGGAGATACTGACATAGCAGTCATCATGCTGTATGACTGCAGAAAGTTTGAGTTGCCACTGTTGATTGATGTTGGTACAGCTGCCAACAATAACCACAGATATACCAATATAATCGCTATTTACCAGATACTTGGCCCTCAGATACTACACTGGATCATTTGTTCGCAAGGGAAAGTTGAGACCATCTGCTAAGCTTGAAAAGAATACCGAGGTACAAAAAGCATTTGAAGATATGGCGATTGATGCAGGACTCAGTCATATCACACAAAATACCCTGCAAACATTTACCGCTAGCATCTATGGAACAAAGGATACAAGCAAGACAACACCCAATGCCTTTCAATACAAGATATTTAAAAAGGGTTATGGACCAAAGTCAACGACAAAAAAAATCTGTTGGAAAAGCTGAAGGCCATAATTGCAAGTGCCATTCCCCCATGTGAAGCAGAGCTAATCATGCATATCAAACATGCATCCTTTGTTTCACAAATGTGGGTGAATGTCGATCTCACTGATACAACTGCCAGAAACCCTCATTACAGATGAAAACGGGATCGTTGATGATGAGAGCATCGAAGAAGATGACATGACAGTATCATTTGATGATGAGGCAGTCCTTTTTGAGGATGAAGATTAAGGAAGGTGAAAGTTGTTTAGGCAGGCAATGAAATGGAACCAGACTGGAACTTAAGTTCTGTTTTGATCAATAATTTTCTTTCTGTCTGGTGACTAATCAGAAAAATGAACCTTCAGTTGAATTTTGATTACATCAATAACTTAGTTTAGATTTAGGGAAACACTTTTCGTTTTGACCTAGTCGTGGAGTTCGACTACATTTAGTATAATCATATACTCACATTCTTTATTCATGCTGTGATTTTGGAGAAATCCCATTTTTATTTCATGTGTTTTGGCACAGAATCGAAAGTATATCGTGTGGCTTGCAGCTTGGACAGAATTTTCCAAAATTGATTATTCAAATGAGTGGTCATTACATCACCCAGAAACATCACCTATGGACCCTGTGAACTAGCTTGTATCTTAAGTTTAGTATACCAGGCTTTTCACTGTTCAACTAATAGTACACTCCGAATTTCACTAGACACTGGTAAAAACAATGGAACAAGTACGTATAACTATTACAACAGTTCATGCAAAAAGTATCACTGCTATAACACTCACACTGAGAATTAAAGACAATGAGAAGATCAAGTAAATGTAATCTTTCATTGTTCAAATGTGGAAATAGTCATATTATCATATTCATATAATATTACAATCAAATAGAAAACTATTTAGTTATATTAATCATACATTTTCATTTCACGTTCATTGCATTTAAAGTGGACTAACTACAGGAGTTGACATTAAGAATGACGGATCTTGTTTACCATACCAACAGAGAACGTATTAATGCTTTGATGTACTCGTGAATGCTAATAAACCTGATATTGGGCAAATTGTGACCTTTGACCTTAAGTGAATTCAGTACAGGGGTTGATATTTAAAAATCATTGATCCTTAGTGGGGGTACCCTAAGGAATATTTTGGCATCAGTTTCGTTGATGTACTCAGTCATGCTAATTAATCTTCTAATTAGCGCTAATTAGTGGCAGTCTTAAGTGGATTAAGTACAGGAGTTAATACTTAAGAATGGTGGAGGATCTTAATTTGTACATCAATAGAGAAAATTTTAACGTTAGTTTCATTGATGTACTCGATCGTGCTACTTAAACCTGAAATTGGATGGATTTTGACCTTTGACCCATTCTTAAGTGGATTCGGTACAGGTTTTGACACTTAAGAATCACTGATCCTTAGTCAGGTACCCTAAAGAATTTTTGGCATCAGTTTCATTGATGTACTCAACCATGCTAATTAAACTTCTAATTAGTGCTAATTAGGGGCGTTCTTAAGTGGACTAAGTACAGGAGATGACACTTAAGAATGGTAGATCTTAATTAGTACATCAACAGAGAAAATTTTAACGTTAGTTTCGTTGATGTACTCGATCGTGCTAATTAACCTGAAATTGGGTGGATTGTGACCTTTGACCCGTTCTTAAGTGGATTCGGTACAGGTTTTGACACTTAAGAATCACTGATCCTTACTCAGGGTACCCTAAAGAATATTTTGGCATCAGTTTCGTTGATGTACTCAACCATGCTAATTAAACTTCTAATTAGTGCTAATTAGGGGCGTTCTTAAGTGGACTAAGTACAGGAGCTGACACTTAAGAATGGTGGATCTTAATTAGTACATCAACAGAGAACATTTTGGTGTAGGTTTGATTGGTGTACTCAACCATGCTAATTAAACTTAAAATTTGGGATATTTTGAGGGGCGGCCCCTTGGATTGGTACAGGAGATGACACTTAAGAATGGCCGTTTGGGGGTCCCACAGCCCACACCTACATATTCCAGGCCTCAGACCTTTTGTACTCGCAATGCTAATTAAACCCCTCTGGGCTCCCGGTTTATTAGGTTTGGGGTAAAAACAGAAGTGGGCGGGATTATGCATAGATCTGAACGAAAGCGAGGCAATACGTCATCAGTGAGAGTTATCAAGCAATACCGGTACACGTGTTGATTCTTTGGTTGTGCCTTTTAGTCGTTCCTTTTTTTTTTTTTGTCTCCAGTTTTATCGGAAATTTAATTTACAAGATAATTAGTGTTATTATATACTGTCGACGTAATTATATGATGGTTAACTGTGCAGTGTTTAACAGCAACAGTAACAGCAATGTATCCCAAGAAATGGCCAAAATCATGGTTTGATTTTCGATGGACGCATTATTGTCGTCGAACACCAACTAAATACAGCAGGTTATTGTACATTTACTATGTGAAAATTAAAACAAGTATGTACTTAAGATATACATTAAATAAAGTTATTGCAATTTGTTCACATACGAATATTTAAACTTCACATTTATTTACTTATAATTACCAAATTAATTTTCACCGACAGCCCATAACGACTCCATACTAACGTCTCTTGATCTCGTTGGTCTGTTAACCTCATAACAAAACAGCTTCAAAACATGAATTATTATCTTAGTTAACAATGTTTATCATCAGTTCAGTATATTGTCATTCAAATTAAAATGCTAACACTTTGGCAGGAACAACATATGTACTCTGGCCAGAAGGAATGATGGTTAATTAGTTTTAAAGCTGATGTCGATTATTAAAGCATAACAAAAATTGTACTTTTCAATGCTTTCTGTATGTTATATTAAAAATACTCTACACCAAATGATTGTTTACCTACCCTGGGGGGGGGGGGGGGGTGGGGGCACTGACAGACTGGGTATAAACTCTACATCAGATTTTGGTTACAATGGCAAAAATTAGTGTGATAAAAAAAGCTCACAAGTGTGTGTGTGGGGGGGGGGGGGCTGTTTTATTACGTACCCTCAAATTATTTTCAGGCAATAAACCTGGTACCTTTGGCAGAGGTTGAAACAATTGGTCGTCTAATTTTCGACTGTTACCATAAAATAATATAATTAATCACTTTTGGCATTTAGCAATTTAAAGCAAATTAACAATAGTTACCACATGGAATAAGCATCATATATTATTTTGTTTTACCTGTAATATATTTTCATCAGGACTTCCTTCTTCCTCCATGAATGATTAAAGAAAATAACACTGGATATATTGTAATTATTTTTATTTCATTCCAATATATAACAAATGTGTTTTATGTCAGTATGTGGAGCAAACTACCTGAAACAGTTGGTTTGTAATCATGATTACAAAATCCTAAAGATAAAAGGAACTGGCTCCTAACCTCACCATCTACATATTATCTACATTTGTACAGGCCTGTAGGAACGATATTTGAAGTGTGGGGTGGAGGGGGAATACAAGTGAAGGATACAATCTAGATTTTTATCTTTGTATCATCTTTATTTATGCAGAGTAGTGAAAATTTAAAACATACATTTTCATCCTAGAGTGTGTGATGGAGAACAAGCCCCTAGGCCCGCCCCTCCCCAGTTCCTATGGGCCTGTTGTATTTTATATTAATAAATGCAAAGACTACATAATAATATTGTCGATAAGACATATTAGTTGTAAAGTGATTGTCAGTATGTCGTAACAGTATAATATTTTCCAACATTTCTGTGTTTCTGTACCCGGCTGTGGACAGTTTCGGCAGACTGGTAACACATTTTCTTAATAATTAAAAATACACGGTTTAACCAAACACATTAAAACTTGGAGGATAACTAATTAAGCTAACAAAGAAAATTGTGCTAATTTAGGTTTTTGTTAAATTATTATATCTTGCTTTGGTGAGGAGGGGACGCTTTTTGCAAATTTGCGAAATCGGTCTCTGAAATATCCACTGACGTGTCATATTTACATCTATGCTGAACAAGATTTATGATGAAATATTATTACATTTTGTGTTTTTCTTCTAATTAGGTCCATTTGCTTCAATTTACATTAAAAAAGTCATAAAAAATTATGTTTTAAAAAATGCTTGTATGCTAGTCTATGACCGTGTGTCTTCCTCGTCTTCGTCGGCAGTTGATTCATCAATTTTTTTGTCTAAGACAACATTTCCAGGATTAGGGACAAAGTCTCTGATAAGTGGTTCAAACTGACACTGTTTGATGCCATTAGCACCAGCTGGACACAATTCTTCGTCACTCGAATTGCTAAATTCATCCATGCTTCTTGGTAGTTTCTTCAGTTTTCCTCTCATCGATGACGTCATGGGTCTAGCTCATCAATTGTCGACAGTTTCCAGAAAACATCGGAAATCAGCGAAAAAAAAACCCAACCAAGACTGGCATGCTTAACTTGGTCATTAAGGGGAGCGCAGTAGTTGCGTGTTGTGGTTTATGATGGCAAACAAATTCATTACGCCGTATATATGGTTTGGTGTCCGGTCTCCTTTAAAATAGCATCTCAGTATAAAGAACAGCAATCACTGGATACCATCTCAGCAAGGCATCACCAATTATGTCCCTTGTAATTTCACGTCGATCATCAAATAAAAGAAACAAATATCAGAAAAGCATGAGTCTACTCAAAAAAATATTTTTGTACGTTACAAAATATCAGAAAAGCATGAGTGTGTATATAATATATGATACACTAAAAAAAACCCACGGGATTTAACTCGCCTGAAGTGCTTGGACGTCGGGCTAACGGATTTGTCAAACTCTGGCTTGGGTCGTGGTTCAAACCACCTCAGTGAACACATTGGATTTTTCCAATTACCACCACACAGCTGCTATATCAACAGTTGTGGGTTGTGCTGTCCTGTCAGTGGGAAAGTATATAAAAATCCTTTGCAGCCGATGGAAAAATATTGTGGCTTCCTTCACTGAAGACTGTGTCAGAATCACCAAATGTTTGCCATCCAATAGGAGATGATTAATTAATTAATGTGCTCTAGTGGTGTCATTAAATAAAGCAAACCTTTTTGATACATAAAAATATTGATGCTGTAATGATGCATCCTATGATTTCCATAACAACATCCAAAATAGTCAAAACAAAAGTTGCCAAAAATCAGGAAAGAATGAGTCTGTGTAATGCACAATGTAAATACTGATCCATCATATTGTAACACTATCATAGCTTAGGATGGAAGGAAGGAAATGGTTTATTTAACGACACACTCAACACATTTTATTTAGGGTTATATGGCATTGGACATATGGTTAAGGACCACATAGATATTGAGGGAGGAAACCCTCTGTCGCCACCTCATGGGCTACTCTTTTCAATTATAACCAATGACTAATGATGAGATAACATCCGATTCCCAGTACTTATATGTGAGCACACCTGCCAGATTCCCCCTCTATCAGTTGGTGTATACTGATTATAACCAATGACTAATGATGAGATAACATCCGATTCCCAGTACTTATATGTGAGCACACCTGCCAGATTCCCCCTCTATCAGTTGGTGTATACTGATTATAACCAATGACTAATGATGTGATAACATCCGATTCCCAGTACTTATATGTGAGCACACCTGCCAGATTCCCCCTCTATCAGGTGGTGTGGTCTTACAATTACCGGTACTGACCTAGCAGCTCCACCATACATATACAGAACTTCACATTATGTTGTTTTCGCTTCCTAGTTATTGCACAAGTTTATTTTGTGCCAGAATATAGCTGTCTCATGGTGTGTTATTTTGCAAAATAAACGAGTACAATAAATAGGAAGCAAAAACAATTTAGGTGAACTTCTGTATTTATTACATTACGTTTTTTAATTTAACGTCATAACAACTTTGTTAAATCTATGATCAAAACTCCTCCCTCTCCCCCTCCCTCTCTCTCTCCCTCTCCCTCTCTCCCCCCCCCCTCTCTCTCTCTCTCTCTCTCTCTCTCTCTCTCTCTCTCTCTCTCTCTCTCTCTCTCTCTCTCTCTCTCTCTCACTCACAAAAAAAAACCACACTTTCATCCTTTTCCATTCTATGAACGACATATATAAATATACGCATATGATATATATATATATATATATATATATATATATATACATTATATAGATGGAGAGGGGGTGGAGGTGGGGTGGTATTATTTTTATGTACACAACCCATGTTTTACCCTTGGCATGTGTTGTTCTAATTGTAAACAAGGGGCTGGCAATAATAAAAAAGATTAAAAAAAAGAATCATATTCTGCGGCAGCTTTGTGCAATGTTTCAAATACGATATGACGTAATTTTAAAATCATATATGACATCAGTAAATAAAAGGCGCTAACTGCAGTAAAAATAAAAAAGAGAATTCCCCATTTAAAACTTCTGGTCCAGATCGCACATATGTGCAATACAAAATAAATTGATCACACAGTTTAAAAATGTCTTTATCATTGTAGTAAAATAGAATAGGTATGTAATAAAGTACAATAATGATAGACTAGCTAGCTCGTGTTGGTACCAGTTACTGTTCTGTGGCATTGTTTCACACAGCATCGTAAGTTTATGTTTATGGCTTGCATTTGAACCTTTCATATACATATTTATAGGATATTAAAATGAGCTTAAATTTTGTATTATGTTTATGTCCCTCGTGAAATAATTTTCAGTTGTCACAAGTTTTAGGGACTGACAATGAAAATTATTTCACAAGGTACATAAACATGATACGAAATTGTAGCAAGTTTAATATTCTATTTATTACTCATAATCAACCATAATTTATATTACTCAGCTCATTTGGTTGATGTTCCTGTAAGGTTGTAATG